>NW_009622319.1:0-10052 GCF_000690535.1 Cariama cristata | reverse complement strand
AGTGATCTCTCCCTGCCTTTATCTCAACCCAGGAACCTTTTGTTGTATTTTCTCTCCCCTGCCCAGTTGAGGAGGGCAGTGATGGAGCAGCTTTGGGGGGCACCTGGCATCCAGCCGGGGTCAACCTACCACACCTGGTAAACACATGGCTGGGAGTGGGGCTGGGACCCACAGTGTGAGAGCAGGGGTAGATGCCAGGCAGGGTGTCCCAGTGCTGGCCATATTGGAGGCTTTCTGCAGAGACTGTGCTCCCTTTCCCAGAGCTAGAGCAGGTAAATCTCCAGAAAGGGATCTTGAAGAAGGGACTCATCTGTGAGCAGCTGGTCCCAGTGCCATACCTGCCCACCCAGACCCAGACGGAGCTCACTGTCCCCAAACACAGGTCAGCTGAAGAGCTGCTTGGTGTGGGACTGCAGGCACCACGGTGGAGTCCAGCCACGGCTTGGATGCCGGCGGGGTAAGCAGCAGTGTCTCCTGCCAGGATTTCCTCTTCTTTACAGAGTGAGCTTTATCTAGACCCGGCTAAATGGGATGCAGTAGTCGTAGCTTCTTTGAGGGTGAAATGTTTCATTTTTGTCATGAAACACAGCCTGTCCTGGCTGCAGCCCTTGGCATGAAGTGCAGGCAAGTTCATGAGAGGTGGAGGAAGCAATGGTGAGCGATGTGGCTGGCGGCTGCCCAGCCAGACCTTTCTTTACAGAGTGAGCTTTATCTAGACCCGGCTAAATGGGATGCAGTAGTCGTAGCTTCTTTGAGGGTGAAATGTTTCATTTTTGTCATGAAACACAGCCTGTCCTGGCTGCAGCCCTTGGCATGAAGTGCAGGCAAGTTCATGAGAGGTGGAGGAAGCAATGGTGAGCGATGTGGCTGGCGGCTGCCCAGCCAGACCTGGCTGGATCCCACCGACAGGTCAGTGCCCTCCCCAAGGTGACCTCACCATTGCAGAAGCCATCAGATCCTGGTCAACGCCAGGCACTCCTTTGGACTGAGTGTCTTTGCAAAGCCAGTCACCAAAAATAGTGCAGAGTACATGGTGCTGTGTGTGACCAAGGGCAAGAACAGCAAATTTAGGAGCAGGTAATGCAGGGGACTGAATGAGCATCTTCTGGTGGGCCACTGAGAACCTGGCAAGCTGAGCAGGACCCATGCATTTAGGGCTTATTTCAGAAACACAAGTCAGGAAGCTGTTGCACCTTGTCCCCACGGGACCTGGTTGTCCCCTTGGTGTCCCACACCCCACAAACACCCATTGCCCCTAGACCAGCTTTCACCTGCCTGTACCCTCTGCCTCCCGCTCTCCAGACCTGCAGATGGTGAGGCAGCATCTCTGAAGGACAAGACCTCAAGACATCCCCAGGCAGCAGCATGTGTGCTCATTTCAGAAGACGGCCAGAAATCCTTTCCCTTTGCAAAGAGGTGCTGGCTACCAGCGAGAGATCCCATTTTCATTCAACCCATGAATCCCCAGAGGGTGATGCCTAGGAAGGTCTTTACTGGGACAAAACCATATTTTTCACACATTTTTTCTCCTTTTTTTATTATGTGTTGGTTACACAGAGTAGTGCCAAGCCACAGCATGTAAAACCTGTCCCTGAAGACTTTTACTGCCCAAAAACTCTTTCACAAACAGTGGGAGATCACGGCATGCTTTATCCAGAAGGAATTTATGTTTTATGTCTGTGGATACTACAAACTGCACCAAAATGAACACGATCATCAAGAGCATGGTGACACCCAGGGCAAAATGCCAGTAAATGATTCCTTCCAGCCTTCTTTATTCAAAATGCAACTGGATACGGTTCCAAGCAGCTGGCATTAACTGCCCCTGCTTTAGCAAGAAGGGTTGGACTGGGTGATCTTTGGAGGACCCTGCCAGCTTCACTGCTGAGCCGTGTGGTACAGCCCAGCATCATGGAAGGAGCAGCTCTGCCGTCTGTACGTACCCCACTGCCCAGGATTAGTTCCTGCCCATTGCAGCACCACATCTCCTCGCTCCATTGCCAGAAGCAGGGTGGGGACCACAGCCACTGTCTGTCTGGTCCCCATGGTGATGGGTGACCCCTTCTCCTGCTCCTTGACTCAGCCTCCTCGCTGGCGAGTGCCAAACAATGAGTGCAGGACCTTTCCAACAATTTCTGGTAGGGCATGACCTGTGGGATGCAGCCAGCAGCTTCCTTGGTCTGGGGACCAATGCTCTCACTTACCAGGAGGCATCCCCACACGCGGAACCCTTTGCACACCAAGGTACAGCGGCAAAAGGCATGAGGTGTGCCCAAACCTCCGTCCACAGAGGCTCTCCCAATGCCCCAGCTTGCTCCAGGGTCAAGATGTTCCTCTGCCCTGCGGGATTTATGGAGAACCACCCGCTGCAGAGCAAACACCCAGATTAAAACCCACATCACCGACTGTCCCTTTACTAACCAGAGCAGTCCTCATCCATCCTCCAAGTATTGAGCAGACCATACCGGCCCTCGCGTTACACATGGGATAGACCAGCAAGGGGATGTCCTGCCTAGGATCAGGGGGCAACACGTGCCGTGACCTTTTTAGTCTGCACATTAATAACCCGGGACTCCTAGTTTTCTCTTTTACTGCCAGCCCAAGTCTGGAGATTATACAAAGACCCTGGCAGGCCTGAGTATTTAGTCACATCCCAGCATGAGCCCATCTAGATTTTTACATTCATATGAAAAATTGATTGGTTCCTCGCTAATACTGGAAAGTCAGATTCTAAGACTCAAAAGGGCACCAATTTTTATTTTAAAGGAGTTACGTTCATTCGCAAGCTGTGTCATTAAAAGCTTCAAAACCTGACAGTGGAACCCGGTAGCACCTCAGCAGATAATGCACAGTCTGTGCTGCTTGGAGGCAACTGTGTCGCTGAACCTGCTTTTCCCCAGCCATCTCACAGTGGTGTTATCAGAATTTCCCCCAGCCATTTGATTATCTGATGAGAGAGTCCTGAAGCTGGTACTGTTAACTTCTTAAATAATATCCAGAGCTGCTTATTGATTGCAATGTGCCCTCCCACCCCCCCACTGAAGGACTTGGGTGTAATCAGCAACTCTGTACGGTGTCACACAAGTGCTGCTGAATGCCAGTGGCAGCTCCTGCCAGCCGCCTGGCTCAAGCATCTTGTTAGCCGTCTGCGTCCTGCTAACATCCAGATGAAACCCTGCGTCCAGCCCTCTCACCCCACAAGCCTTTAACCTCGGGCTGAGGATGCAGAGCATGGAGGAGAGACGCTCGTTCCAATTGCACACCAAAGCAGAACTGTTTGTCCAATGCTGTAGGTGACATGAAGGGGTTCCTCTGCCACCAGCACACTGTCAAGCTGTCATTGCTTGCTCTGGGTAGCCAGGGCTGAAATGCTGCAGTGCTTCATCCAGCAATGCTGCCTGGGGCCAGTGGTCTCCTCTAAGGTGGGCAGAGGGGCCCGAGGCCAGGGCGAGGTGCCCCAGGCAGCCCAGCTGGGGTGAGAACGTGCGGCACAGGCACCCCGAGCTCATCAGTGGTGGCCTGGGAAGAGAAACGTCCTCTGGAAACCACAACCATGAGCTGCTTTCCAAAGATATTTGTGTAGGGCCAAAGCTACCAGGACTCCACTCTGGACCTGTGAACAGGTCTGTACCAAGGAAAACTCCATAAAAGAGGCTATTCGTTATGAAAAATCACTCAGCCACACACAGCAGGGATGACCCGCCTGTGGAGCAAGAAGTGATTTTATCCACTACTGTGAAGCTGCAGTTGGTCCCACAACACTCCTGACCTTATACCACGTCCCAGCTCCCTGGTCAGGGACCTCTGCTGCTGAGTCCAGGCCCAGGACACAGGAGCATCCCTGGCTTCCCCTGCCACGTCCTGGGGCACTGCTGCTCCCAGGCACCAGGTCCCCACACTGGCTTCCAGGCAGCCCCTGTTACACCCATCTTTGGGCTCTCCCTGTTTGCCTTCTTGTCTCTAGGCTGGGAGAAGGTGAAAGTGAAAGCTGACTTTGTCAGAGAGTTACCTGATTCCAGAAACTGAAGCTTTAAGAAAAGCACCAAATGTTGCGACAGAATGAAAAGGTTTTGCCCATGTTTTCACTCCAGGAATGCAAAACCCTGGGGGATGTGGGGGAGATAGCAGGCACAGGAGGCAGGTTAGCTGAGACCAGCCTCCCCCAGCATGTGCACATAATGGAGTGGCACAAAGGCAAGTGAGCTAAATATTAAACTCTGGCAGATCAAGCCAGGAAAGATTTGGAGGAGCAGCTTGCTAATGGTGTAAAAGCTGGTAATAAAAGCTTTTTCAAATACAT
Source organism: Cariama cristata (assembly GCF_000690535.1). Taxonomy (NCBI): domain Eukaryota; kingdom Metazoa; phylum Chordata; class Aves; order Cariamiformes; family Cariamidae; genus Cariama; species Cariama cristata. The sequence goes on along the minus strand of NW_009622319.1, from coordinate 5,752 downwards.
CAGAAGCAAAGAGCCTGCCAAAAAGTCTGCAGGGCCAAGAGATGGTGAAGATGTAAGAGAAACACTCTGCAAGGAAAAGGTCACACAGATGAATTATCTGCATCATCGTTCACAGAGAGAACTGCATGTTTTTTGAGCGGTTCTTTGGGGATGGGGGTCTGGGAAGCATTTCAAACTAAAACATCAATCAGAAACAGGAGCACATCACCAGAACCAGGTGAATTTAACTCAGAAGATCTGAGGAACCCAGTGGTGAAACTGCTGAACTACTGAGTTGCAATTATCCTTGGTACCAAAGGAGTGGGGAGGGAAGACGTGCCACCTTCTGAAATGGGCTTGAGAGGTCATCCAGGCAGGCAGACCAGAACCTGGCTTTGTACTAGGTGGGGAGCGCAAAGTTTGTGGGGAGATGCAATATTAGACTGAATGACCTTGGTGGGTAAAAACAGAAAAATTTCAGCACACAAAACTGGAAATCTGCTCTCAGGACTACAGGGCTTGTGCTCTCATCACATTGTCTGTTTTTCATCCCTACCCTGAGCCTGATGTCTTGCTTACAGACCTGTGTGCCTGGGGAGGGGTGGGGGTGCTAACAGCCACCTACCCTGCTCCTCAGGCAGAACAACCTCTCCCCGAGCTGGTCATCAACCTCCAGCCCCTGGGATGGCACAGCTGCCTGCCCTGGTTTAGGTGCTTCCTTCTGGATGAGATGAGTTGTGCCTTAGACATGCTGCTCCCTCACTCCTTCTTAGGGAAACCGAGTTGGCCAGGTATCACATCAGGAGCTGCAATTTGGCCAGATGAATCCAACAATGAGTAGCTGGGAAATAAAACTGCAGATTAAATTCAGCACCAATGAATACAAGGCAATGTACATGGGAAAGAACAAGGCTACATAGACGTGTGCAAGGATGGACTCTAAATTAACTCATATTACTGAGGGAAGCGGGCAGAGCAGCACTGCAGAGAGTGCAACAAAGCCTTCAGTTCAAAACTCAGTGATGGTCCAAAAGGCAAACTGAAGGAGAGGACCAGAGAACAAAACGCAACACATCATTTTGCAACTGTATGATCCTGCAACTGATACACAAAATGCATCCCTGCCATCAAAAAGGGGAATGCAAATGATGAGGGCACCAAAAGGCAGAGTTGAGAATTAAGGTATGAACTACCTTCACCCAGGTGGAAAGAAATCAAGTCCCCTGTGGTGTGGGGAAGGTGTGAACGAGAGAGGTTTGACAGCAGTTCATAAAACCATCAGCAGCACCAGGAGGGGGGCATTGGTATTTCTCACATTGCAGGAGCTGAGGTTACCCCATGGAAAGATCAGGTTAAACCAAACCATCTATAATGACCCTGTGGAATTCATGGCCACCAGATGCTGTGGAACTGAAAATGGTCTTTGGGCACAGATTGGGATTAGGAATCACAGAAACAAGGATAACAGGCAGATTTAGGCTGGAAGGGATATCTGGAGGTCTCCGGTCCAGCCTCTTGCTCCATGCAGGGCAGGCTTCAAAGCTACAGCAGGTTGCTCGGGGCCTGGTTCACTCAATTTAAAAAACCTCCGAAGGCAGAGATGCCACCTCCCTGGGGCACCTAGCACAGGTCTGTACCGCTCTTGTGAAGAAGAATATTTTCCTCACATCCGCATGGAATTTCCCTTTTTGTAATTTGTGTCCCTTGCCTCTGGCCTTTTCCTGGTACACCTCTGATGTGAACCTGGCTCCATCTTCTCTAAACCTTCCCTTTCCAGGAGTGGAAGACAGTGATTTGGTCCCTCCTTCTAAAGTTTTCTCTTTTGCAAGCTGAACCAGCCTGCTTCTTCCACCTTGTGTTATGTGCCCAAACCCCTGACCATCCTGGTTGCCCTCTACACTTCTCTTGTACTTAGGGTCCAAAAGAGAACTCCAGATATATCATCACCAGGGCCAGAGAGAGGGAAACAATAGCTTCCCTCAACATGCTGACTTTGCTTTTGCTAACACAACCCAATACAAACTCAACCTTCATCACTGTAGGGCCACAATGGGCAGGACAGGTCCATGCCACAGGGTGGCCCGGATGCAACCAGGCTCAGGATATCCAGAAGCTGCTGCTAGAAATGCACAACAGGAAAGGCTTCTGTCTACATAGCCCAATTCTTTCCCCCAGCCACCCATCCATGGCTGTAATTTTGCAAGTTGCAGCTCATGGCAAGTAAAGAGAAATCAAAGATCCGCCCACAGAATGAGGGTCTGCAGGTGCAGGGGGAGACAACTAGGATCTCCAGTCATATTACTCACTCGGGAGTCCCAGAGGCTGATGAGCAAATTAACAAGTCCCTTGTTCTTTGTTCTTTAGGCTCATTTTCTTGAGTGTTTCAAAGAACATTGAGACATTCAAGCCCTGCTCCAAGAGCTTGGATGCACCACGCAGCAGAGCCCATATGGGCTCTATGAACATACGGGTGGAGGTTTGCGGTGTGCTCACCTTGCCCATTTAGCAGCAAGATGATTTCTTAGGTGGGGTCTATCCCAGCAGGCATGCACTGAGCTCTGAAAACACACTGATGGATTTGGAGCCAGCGCGGCGACTCTGTGTTTATACTTACTCCTGTAAGTCTGCGAGTCCAATCCCTCCCCTTCTCATAATCATCTGACTCCTTTCTACATATCTATATGTATAGATCTACATATAATATATGTAGATATATCTACAGCCACAAGAAAATGATGCAACTTGCAGTAAAATACCCAGAGATGGCCGCCTTGCTCAGGACGGCTTCATGCTGCCCAGGGTAGAGGCACCAGCCTGGAGCACCTAGCCCCATGGGACATCGGAAAGCTAAAGGCTGTTGCTGGCTCTCAAGGAGGACTGGATAGGTCCCTGGTCATGGATAAATTTCTGCAGATCTGTGTGGAAGGATGAGAAAGAGGTGAGAAGGGTAAGAACAGCACCGGGGCTGTTCATCCGGGTAGACCAGGGACATCCCAGCTGTCTGGGACCAGAGCACAGAGGTCAGGACCATGGATGTATCTCAGAGAGCAAAGCCCTGGACCTGAGCTGCTCTGCCAAATAGCTGAACTGAAGGACAGTGAGCCTGTGCTGAAAGGCGCCAGTGCAAACCACAAGAAAGCCAGGCTGGGCATCTTTGTAGCACTCCAAGCTTGACAATTAATGCATGCAAGCCACTGAATTATAGGCTGGAGACACTCAAAGCCCAAATGGCAGCTAACGAGTGCTGTTGATTGGCTTTCCGGAGGCCATGGAGACACAGACACTTATTCTTAGAGACATGGATCCCAGAGGGACCACGGCGGACACAAGAGTCTCTCCGCAGCACTCACATCCTCTCTTGTCCTGGCTCTGGCAGCAGTCACGTTTCCCCTCCTTCGGATAGGGAGCGAGGCAAGGATGCAGGGAAAAGATGGCAATTAGCCCTCAGCCCCACCAGTTTGCTCAGCCTCAAACATCTCAACTAACTTTATCTCCTCCTTTCATGCCATATACCTCCACCGTAAAGGGCATAACTTGCCCTTATGAGGGATGAGGTGTGAGGCTAGCAGATGCCAGTCCCTGAACAGCTGGGCAGAGCTCAAAGGATGCTCTTGTAGCAGTGGTTCTGGAAGTGCAGATAGAAAAAGCAAGTTGGGACAGCTGGGTTTCCTTCAGGTAGATCAATGTTGCAGAAAAATAACCACAGCATCAAGAAATCATATGAAAGCGTCACATCATCACTGTTGTGCAGACACTCACACATGTCTGTGCTTCCAGACACATGATCCAGCACGGGACTGTTTTTACAGTCAGTGCATGTTTCCCGTCACACTACCAATTAATTGCTGGAAGTACCTGAATCCTTGCTTTGCTCTCCATCTTGCCAAAACAGAGGCCATGTGCTACTGTCCTTCCTCTCATTTCCATGCTGGATTTTTCCTCCCTGATGATTTCTGTGTTTATGCCCTCCAAGCAACAGCCAGGCAAGAGCCTGGCACCTCCCGCTGCAGGTCAGGTCCAGCACTGACTGGAGTAGCTAAGGGTGACCGGCTGGAAAATCACTCCCCAGATCCAGCACCATTGCTTCAAGGTCAAGGCAGCCCTGTCCAGGTCAGGTCTCTGGCTCTGGGGTGACTGCTTCACCTTGGGACGCTTGTCTGGTGCACACAGGATGAACTGGTTCCAACACCGGACCAGAGCAGATCCCCCTGGGGCAGTACTGGACAGCCCAGGGCACTCGTGTGGGCTCCTGCAGTGGTTGAGAGACAGATCTGGGACTCTCACAAGGGCATCACTAGAGATGAATAAGCATGTTTGTAGGGAAGGCTTTATTTGCCAATGCAAAAAGCAAATGCCCAAATCCCGCCACTGAAATGCATGACTGGACATCTGAAAATGTCCCCAGACTGGATGCTACATTTCTCAATGCCTACAATACAGAGAGACTTGGTTAGGGTTGAAAAGGCTGATTTCTAAGACTGTCATCAGCTTTTTGGGCAAGGAGGATGTTTGTGCCTTTGGCAGGTTCCCCAGCCAGGAGGTGAATGTGTGTCCCTTGTGTCCCTCAGCCCTGCTCAGGCGCTGGTGGGAGACACAGGCTTGGATCCTGTCTCAGCTGGATACGCAGCAAGGACCTTCTCCCTTCCCCAGCTCCGCATGGCACGGACATCCTTGCCTGGCTTCAGTTCAATGTCTCCAACTTTGTGGTTGCCATTTAAAAATAGCAGTCTGGAACATGTGAAAGTGCAATGAGGTGGGGGTTATTTTCGGGAGGGTGTTGCTTTTTTCAAATTTCCTGGAAATTCATATTCTGAGTGGGTGCTGATTTTCCAGGCACACCAGCAGAAAGCAGAGAAACATCAAGGCTTCTTAGAGCTGAATCTAGCTGAGGGCAGGAGGTGTACCCAGCTGCCCAGACCTAGCCCTGCCAGCCCCCAGCTCTGCCCTGAGCTCGGACCTTGACCAGGCAGGCTCGTACCAGGCTCGGTGACGGACGGCGGGGCTGGGCAGGAACTGCTCAGAGGATGAGGAGCTCTGGGCTTGATCTAACCGGGACAGACACTCTCAGTCCCTGGTGCTCCCAGCAGTGACAAGATTCTGCTGTGCTCTTCACAGCCCTCTGCCTTCCCAGCTCCCGTCTGAGCAGGTCAAAGGCATCTGCAAGGGAACTCACACCCATGCGCTTTGCTCCAGTGGCTGCTATAATGGAAATCAGCTGGTGGGGACAGATTTGCAGCATACATGCATGCACACATGTGTCTGTGCATGCTTGCATCAAGAGAGGTTCAAGAGAACAGTATCTTGCAAAGCAAGAAGGTTATTCACTATCAAATGATGAATTTGTTGAATGATGGATGATGGACTTATTGCCTGTTATTGTCTCTGCATGAGGTTGCCTCCCTGTTTTGTGTTATCATCAACTTTGTGTTGTGCCACCACTGCATGTCACTAATAAATTGCACAACAAAGATGGTAGTGAGATTTATGCAGTCCTGGTAGGGATGGATCCCACTAACTTGAAGGTAAGAGCTTCCCAAAAAGGCTTCCCTGCCTTCACTGCACAGATGACCTGGGAGAGCGTGGTACCATTTTCTCTGGGTGCCTCTGAGAACAACACTTTTGTCCCAAGAAATTTTCAACAATTACCTCTTATCAAAAATCCATCATTTCACTGAAAACCCCATGGGCGTGATTTTCTTTAATTTTCCATTTGTTGTTGTTGAAGTCATAATTTCCCTTTTTTCTTTTTTTTTTTTCCATTTTCCGGGGGTTT
>NW_009622318.1:754-2049 GCF_000690535.1 Cariama cristata | reverse complement strand
TCCCCACGCCCGTCTGTACGCACACATCGCCCAGGCGCGGGTCACAGACCCGGCCCCTCATCCTCCTTCCTCCGCCGAGTGCCGTGTCCAGCACAGCACCACAGGCGAGGAGCGGGGCTGGGAGCGCGGCCAGCCACCACTGCTCCCTGGCCGTGAACCTCGGCTCAGGGGCAGGATGCGAGTGCTGTTCCCTCCTTTCCCTTCGCAAGGTCAGCCCCCACCAGGTGTTCACTCACTGGAACCACTCTGGAAGTTTAAAGCCAAAGCCCAAAGGTAAGGGACACCCTGCCAAGAGCTGCACAAAAGGGGCAGAGGCCCTAGGAGCTCTGCATGGAAGCGCAAGGTGTCTCTCTCTGAAGGAAAGCAACGCACCTGGGATTAGAAACAACACAAGAAAAAAGCCACAGATACTGAAAATGCCCAGGGGAGGGGAGAGGGAAGAAGAGAAAAAAGCAGAAGGAATGAGAGAAAGAACAACTAAGAGGGAGAGGAATGAAAGAAGGAAATTAAGTGGCAAACAACAGTAGCAAAAGAAAGAAAAAGCAAATGAGAGAGCAAACGACTGAGAGAACAAATTGAGGAAGAACGGAAGGAAATTAACAAATAATTAAGAACAAATGAATGAGAGAACTGAAACAGAGTGACGAAGATGCAAAGCAACAAAGTGAAGGAGACGGCATCATTCCTCCCCTGCCCAGGCCAACAGCTCCCGTGCGCATAACCACAGTGCCAACAAATGGGATCTGCAACACCCGAAGCCTGGCAGCAGCCCTGCCTTCCTTTGAGAGCCCTCTGCAGAGCCTCACTGTAATTATTAGCAGCCAAGGGACCTCGGCTGCCCACGGTGCAACACGCCCCCGGCACCTTCCCCTGAGGCTGTACGGGGCACATCCATCCCCAGCGTCTCTCCAGGCACTGCAAAGGTGCCAGCGTTAGCGAAACGCCTGGCACGACCCTGGCTTGCTGCCACAGACCCTCACATCCCATTTGCCTTTATCATTTGCTCTGCCTGGAAATCCCTTTCCACTTTCCAGCTGCATACAGGCAGCAAAGCTCCTGTGCCACCCTGAGCTGTGTTACCACCGTGCAATTGCCAAACCAACCGAGACAAAAGGGGAAGGGGGGCCTGCGTACGGAGCCGCAGCCCTCGCCAACATTTTACTAAGCTCTGGCACAGAGCAGACGGTGGCTGGATATGGTGCCAACTTACTACAAGAGCAGATTTTTAACATTCTTCCCCTCCAGGAGTCACTCGAGGCAGCCAGGGAACCTCAAGCAAAGAGATGTGAAAACAA
>NW_009622318.1:0-693 GCF_000690535.1 Cariama cristata | reverse complement strand
AGCACGGCCCAGGGTAGCTACCTCCACAGGTGGGAGCAGTCCAGCCACGAGGGCTGGGTGCACACACTGCCCGACTACGGGTGCTGCGGTAAGTCACATACCAGGCTAGCGTCTCACAAGACTCGGGAAGGGTTCAGGATGTACAAAGTCATAAAAGCGGAGTTGTAAAAGCCCAGCAGTGGAGAGGCACTGATACCTGCTCGGTCCTTCAGACCCACCAGGGAGGAGAGGAAAGGGCAAGGGCAAGGGACGGGAGGAGGAGAGGGGATGGATGCTCCCTTTGCTCCTGGTGGCAGCTGGACCCCACGCCATGGTGAGGGGGCCCATCCTGCTCCTTGAACTTGGCCCTTGCCCCATGTCACAAGGGTGTGACTTCTAGCTCATTTGCCATCTCTTCCCAGCGGCGCCACCTCCTTCATTCACACAAGAACCTGTGGGATTCACGCACCCTCCTGCAAACTGAGGAGTCTTCAGGAGCGCCAAGTCATTTCCTGGTCCTACATCCTGCAAGACGCGACAGCGGCTGATACCGCTGATCACCGCTGATCAAACCTGGCGTGGAGCCACACGCAAGGACAATGTGCCACGTTCTGATCCACCGGGCACAGCGCCATGGGCAGAGGGACTCAGATGCCCCTTGGCACCCTGCCAGGCGTGGTGGTGGGGATTCAGATGCCCCTCCTGGCACTCTGC
>NW_009622317.1:352-12498 GCF_000690535.1 Cariama cristata | reverse complement strand
CACTCTCCAGTCACAGGAATATCAGGAGCTGTATCTGCTGTAAGATCATTTCCTAACATTTTATCTATAGACAAACTCATGCCTTCATATATCCTACCAACATCAGTCTCACCCCTTCCATCTCTCATTTTCACTGTGCTGTTTTGCAAGATCCAGTTCAAGTCCATTACAGTATCATACCATGTTCACTCCCATCTATTTTTAAAAACAGTAATTCAAAGCTATCAAATATGTGGTACTATTAATGCAACAATGGCTAATTATTTTATTCTTCAAGCTATGAAAGAAATACACATGTGTGTATATATATATTTGTATTTAATCCCACACTTTTTTGAATGAAATGGGACTGGATAAAAATGAGTCTTTGCAAGAATGGGCCCTTTCTTTAACTGTAAACAACTTTGTTGGGTTACATCTCCATCTGCCTCATTTTAACAGCAAGAATAGTACCAGTAAGTAATAATTACTCTCACCCCAATGCAAGTCCTACCAGCTAAGAAATGCATGAGTTTGTGGGGTTGGTTGTGGTTTTTTTTGTTTTGTTTTTCACTCAAACTACTTCAGGGAAAACAAACAACATACCTCCAGCTGTTTGCTAGCTTCTTCATTTCTCAGTATCAGGGACAACTTGGTACGAAGACTTCGAAAGTGCATATCGATCAGCATATTTGCCCGCTTTGTTGTTACATCATTGATTGACTAAATTTATTAATAAAGAAAACACAGTGGTTTACACATGAACTTTTGAAACAAAGCACTGCCAATGGTATGGTTAGATATCTGTACTTACCAAAATAATAAGCTGGTGGTTTTCAGAATCATATGTTACAGAAAAAGCTCCAACTGCCTTTTTGAAGTCCTTATGTGCAGATTCTTTGGCACACCTAGGAATAAAAACACTACAAAGTTAAAATATAATAACTGCTGCATGTATGGTTCACAACCAAAAAGATTTATTTCTTAATACAAAGAATCTAAATAGATATATCCAAGTTCTCCCTTTTAATGCAGGTGTTATTTTATTCTGTTATCATTTATTTTACTCATTTTTCTTTAATTTGTTTTCATGAGTGGGATTAGAAATATTGCAAAATTTTCTGTATGTACATCTATAAAATGACAAACCAGTTAAGCAAAACTACATTAAAAAGCTGTAATTGTTACAATCAGCATGTCCAAAATTTCACACACACCATGAATCAGTATGATGTGTGACTTCACTGTAACCACTGCAGCATTCTAATGACCTTATGCTCATCCCATGCTGTATTTTGCTTCTCCAGGTTTCTTTCGTCCACTCGCTACTTAGTGAATTTGTGTGCTACATCACTAACTTCAGAAATTCTTAGTTTAACCTGAATCTATGGTTTACTCCACACTGAGGCAATAACACATATCTCAAAAAAGCAGAAAGTGATCCGAGGCTAAAAAAGGGGAGTCGGAATTAATCTAAGTTTTAAAGCTATGTTTACATGAGAACATCATGCCTGTGTTCTAGGAGAAAACTAGTTGTTTCCATACTATGGGAGGTTTGATTATTGCACAACTATTCCCACAGTCATCATCAAAACATCTCATGCCCTACAATATACGGCAGCGTTTTCTTTTGTAATTAAATATCAACTTGCACAGATTGTCAGATACTATGAATGAAAGAGTTACCACTTCAAAATTATCAATAAAAGTTGACAAAGAATGGATTCAGATTAATCTGTGCACATCACTGAACAGCTCTAAGAATAAAAATCTTACTCTATACTGCACACAAACCTTAAAACTTTGAAGAAAGTATTTCTTCCTCCAGGACTAAACTGCATTTCAAAAAGGATCTTTTCTATTTCTGAAGTATGAGCATGTCCACATTTGTATTTTCTACATTCTTATATGAAAATTTTAAAAGTTAATTTAGAGCAGTAAAAAGCATTTTTATTCCTTCTTGTCTCAGGCTCAAGAAGTTGCCCACGTTTTGAAACAAGTTATAAAGAAATGCTTGTACTTACATTTGCCTTAAATCTTCTGGAACTGCCAGTTTGATTTTATGAAAAGTATCTTTTGTTGCAGGTTTATTAGGGTTCACAGATCTCAAACGCTCAATTGTGACGATTTCGTTGTACGTAGCATCACAGGCTGCATATTCTATTACATAGAACTGATATAAAAATAATAAAATCATCCAAGCCACACATTTTATGACAAGACTGAGCATTACACTAGTAAGTGAAAAGTACTTTTGTTAACTGCACAAGTCAAATTTGAACTTTTCAGGTTAAGATTAACGGTAATTGCAACACTCCTAATCCAGAAACTCTTTGAAAATGAAAAGGGACAAGTTAAAAACACCATGCATATCAATATAAAAACACATAAGAAAAATAAAGTATAAATAAATATAAAAAAATATATATGTGTATATATGCATATTCCTACCTCACCCTTTATCATTCTCACTTTAGCCAACCACCAACAGCAGGGTTCTTTTTCATTTGCCCTGGAATAAACCTAAACAAAATACATACATTACATATCTGTAGCATTCTTAAAAGACATCACAAAAGATGACACTACTAATATGATCAGGAACTCTGCTACAGGAACTAAATCCAGCAGAATAGAGATTTTATATACCAATATAAGGACTATATAGCAAGTATGTAACAGTTGAAATGTCTATTGTAAATAGAGGTAAGAGACAAAATGATGTATATAAGATTGTACAGAAAAATACTATTGCATCCAATCTACTAGTATTAGTTGTTTTAGTCTTGCATACAGTCAGAAGAGAGATAGTTCAGTCTTTTACATCTGTTAATATTTAATCAACATTATTTCTAATTGTGTGTAAGTCTGATGAGGTCCTATGAGTGGGTGGAAGGGAAAGAACAGATATCACACACTTCGTCAGCACATATATGATATTGGCCACATCCACATCAAAGAAGTTCTGCCATTTAGTTATCTTTCAATTGAAAATAAACTTAAATAGCATGCAAGCGAAATGTTCATCTTGAAAGTTTTCTTTTTTTAAAGTAATTATAAAAATCAATTTTATAATTTCATAAAATAAGGTAGTTTTGGGAATGTACTATATTAAAGCCAGTCTCTCTCTATATATACGTAAGTATTTACATATACAAATACATATATTTTATGTACACAGACATATAATGCAAATTATCTCATTCAGCTTGAAGTTTTGGTAATACAGACATTATTAACTTACAGCTGAAGAACTACAGTCCAGCATTGACTTCTAGATTAATTCAGTTCTGATAAAGAACTGCTCTGTAATCAAAGAAATGCTGATCATGTTTGTAAATCAGCATGGAGGCCATGGTACACAGAATTCCAAAATAGCCATATGGTTTACAACTGTCATTCTCTTTTTGATGACATGCTTGACATTGTGTTTTATGTAGTACTTGGAATCAAAAATGTCACAGTATAGAACATGGAAGCAAACTTTTCACTGGCTTCGCTGGTATTTTTCACCCCAACTTCTTGCACTTCTCAAAACAATGTTGTTCATGGAGCACACATACCTCTACTTCATCGCTTTCATTTATATCTTTATTATAGCCTGCAGGTGGCGGAAACCTCACATCATGGAATGGTATTTGTCTTTCTGGTTGCCAGCTACAAACAAAAATATAGTGAATGAACAGCCTAAACATTTTCACCTTCTTTGTAAACAGAAATCAGAAACATTTTCTTTGCTTCCACTATAGATCATGAAAACTTGATCAGGATTCAGTCTGAACAGAGTTTTAAATTTTCAGTTTCTTTAACAGAGACTGGATAAAATGAGCATGACAAGAAAAGATTATTTTTAAAGAAACTAGAAAACAATTTCCAAAATACAACAGATGATGCCCTTACAAAGATTGACAGGCAGAAGTATATAGCAGTGTGTTATTTACTTCCTGAAGGAAATGAAACCTGAACTAAATGGCATAGTGGAAGTTTAACTTTTTATGCCCTTATATAATTTCATTTCTGGCTTCGAAAACTGGTATTTATCACTTATCTATAAAACACACTTTGTAGTAATGTAATCTGCTAAATCTAAAATACAACATTCACATGAGAAAGACTGAGTCAGGATACCACTGCTGACTTACTCAAACATAAGTTGCCATCATGTAAATTCAATAACAACATGCTTATCTTCCCAACAAAACCCACCTCACTATAGTTTTGTTAAAAGCATTTATACAGAAATGTCACAACATAGTGAATATCAAACATTATTCTAAAACATGCGAGCAGTAAGCTTAGAGTGCCTAATAGATGCTACCCTACATTACTAAGTTATATTTAGGTTAATCAAATGCAAGGCTGATACTCTGTATCATTTATAGGTATAACACCAGCAGTACACTTACTTGTTTTCAAATGCAACTGTTATAGAATCTTCATGCACATCCTTTACAAATGCCTGCGTAGAAAAAAAGGTATAATTATGGTATGTTTATGGATATTTTAAAAAATAATTTTAAACCTGTACAACATCTTCCGTTCACAGATATTGACAAAACTCAAAATTTAAGTACGCTTTCAAGTCAGTCTTTTTAATTTTGCTATAGACTTACATTAAACGCATACTGAAAGCTGATAACCTCCTTGGGTTCACAACTGCCAGCATACTGATACACAGACAGAACGCTCGAGCTACACATGCACTCTTCCTACTTTTGAGAAGTAATGGGAGAGGCTACTAACAAATTACAAGATCATTCTGAAAAGTTTTGATAATGAAAGTTTAAAATGTTTGATTTTATAATCACATTTTGTGTATTTTCACAAGTGTAGAAATTAAACTACAACAGTCCTCCTTAAAAAAAAAAAAAGAAATCCTGTCTCTTCTCTCCTCTCCTTTACCTCAACCTAAGTTAGAATATTGCACTAGCAAAACTCATCTATATCCATTTCAGCACAGTTTTCCCCTTATTTACTTCACCACACTTAACTTCTGTACTGTACAAACTTAAGATAAATGCCCTGCATCCTTCCTTCACTTTTCTTCTGGGGGACGGATAGCAGTTGTGTCAAGTCTCCCATGCAACCACAAAGCAGAGTACAGAACTAAGATTCAGCACTGTGAGGTCTTTTCCTACCTTACATACTCAACTGACTGACCTTTGATCAATTTTCAGCTTCAAGCCCACACGTTCCGCCCCCCCATCCACAGAACAGCAAGATCAATACTCAAAGAACTTTGGGATTTACCAATGAAAATATTTTTCATGGCCTCAAATGATGGAGGTCACAGGGCAACTATGGATGAAAAAAATGGGGTTTTTTTGGTCCCTTTTTAAAAATAACCCTATGAATTTCTGAAACAGGTAAACATTGGCAAAACACTGAGTATTCCACTAATATTTGTCCATATATAGTATATCCTTGCAAGGTAGGTAGATAAAAGCCCATGAGAAAGACTGAGTATAGAAGTTCGTTCTACCAATGGAGATCCATCTTAGTAAACCAAAAAATTCTCAGTAAATTCAAAATAATTTAGCAGCAGCTACCGCTTCTGAAGAATTAGTTAGTGAACTGTGGAACATTTTATTCTCTTCACATTTCAAGTTTCCAAGACAAGAACAGCTCTTATCTCCTACAAAAAGGTAAGAGTTTTTCCTCATATGGAATCTGAATGGTTTAAAAAATTCTTCTGCTATTTCTCCTTTATATATTCCAAAGCATTTCCTGAGTTACAGCAGCATCGCAGTATCAAAGAGCAAATACCTGATGACTGATACAGAGCTCCAAGAACTGGTTATACCAAAATTAAGCAGTACATGCACACAAGTGTCATTACTCAGAGACATTCATTACGAGAAAAAAGTGCAATGCTAGTTGATAATCTGAAAATAATTAACACCACCTTGAACAGAAGTCAAAGCAAAGCCAAAATGACAACAGCAAAACACAGTTTTATACCTTGTTTGTCACTCAATACTGTAAGAATAAGGTTACTGGAAAGTTTATTATTGCTAGCATCCAAAGGAGATTTAAAACAGTCTCTAATAGCATTTACATAATTACATATTTCAAAATTCCAACATACTCCTTCCAAGGGGATTACAAGCTTAGTTGATATTTTTTAACGACATGATACAAAATAAGATTTAAGACGACATCTCAGGATCATGTTGACAGTAGTACAGAAATGCTATTTACATAAAGAGCCAACAGAACTCCCAGTTGATCTTTACGGATACTGAACATATACCTAATGTTTCATATCGCTGTGTCTTCTGTAAGACAATTCCAGAACTGGATATGCACTTGACAAATACTATGGTAGTCCTGACTCATTTTGCATCACATCACCTTCAAAGGCTCCACCCACATTTCTTCCAACGTTTGTCATGTGCAGCTCTGAAGCACCTATTCTTACAGATGTAGCAGAAATGGATGCCTTTAATACCTGAAAAAACACTGTAAGCACTACCAAGTATTTGGTATAACTCCTTCATACTACAGATGGAAAAAGGATAAGACTTGGTATCAATAACACTTGAGTATGCAAAAGCAGAGATTATTTTATAAAGCAGATCCACCAGAAGTTACACCAAGAACACTTAATAGCCTTGAGGAAAACAGATAAGAGTAACACAAGACAATGCCTTGAGAAAGAATTTGTTGATACTTAATTTTCTCATATTCATAAAATAACAAAAAGTCACTTCTCCTGCTACGAAAGACACTTTTGGAGAAGTCGTCACCCCCTCTATGGTGATGAAAACACCAAAAGATGCTCTAAATAGCACTCTAAAAATTGCAGGAAACGACAGAAAAATACACAAGCACAGCAGCAAAGAGCAAGACTACATCTCATATTTGGATCTGATAGCTCATAATATCCAAGTCATCTTGAGTAGAATCCTAGTGACTACAGCAATATACATAACTAGTGGTAACAATGCTAAAATCTACCACTAATAAGTAAACCAGACGATGACACAAATAAGTGTGAGTTATCAAGTTGAAGACTAGCCTAAGACCATATTGAACTACGCTCTCCTGTTTAAGCTCTCCTTAAAGAGGTCTTTGATATTGCTTTGGTCACAATGCAGAAACCTGAAGGAAACTGAACAAGGAACATTAAGGATAACTGTTGACCATACACAGGTAGCATCAATATAGACATTGCTAGTGAAAATTATAAAACCAACATAATTGCTAGTTTATAACAGGTTCAGAAGACTCAGTCACAGAAAGTGATTAAATACCTGGCTTTCACTCCAGCCTGGCCAAAAAAGTTGATGTCATAACTCTGTTGTTTGCCTTTTAATTTCCAGCCTTGCAAAACTACAAAAATTCATTGTCATGAATTTTTAATTAATTACAAAGTAAATGATGCCTTACCAAATACCTGATTTCAAATATGCAATATACACAACACTTCTGACTACCTCCGTGTGAGATTTCTGCTTAAAAAACAATTAACCAGACAAAACATATTAATAGGCTAAATATTTGGTCGCCTAATCCCATCTACCCACAGAAAGGTGGTTTTGCTTGTTCTTCAGTTTCTTCTGACACAAAAAAATGACAGAGATACTTATCACACCAGTTTTTCATAGTCTGCATCATAGCAACCTGTCAATTTTCCTCCACTATAAATAATTAAACAGATCTGTAGTAAGTAAAACATATTTGGACTTTACAGCAGTATACATTTGTACATTTCTAAGTTCTCATGAAAAAATGTAATACTTAACCATTCACGTTTTTGGAAAAACAAAATTAAAATTAAGAGTTGTTTGGTTTTCTTTATTATGTGATGTGTAAAATTACATATATGCTAAAAAGAAATGAGACCTTTAACACCATAAGCCAAATTCACACCAGACACCCAGCTCCAGATACCAGAGGTACTGATTTCACATGAAGTATTACGAAAAATACACTAAGCATTCAGTCTTTTTTGAAATAAAGAGTGTAAGTTGGGCATGGAGATTAAACATAAAGGTGCCTACATGTGAGTTTGAAATGCACACCCAAGAAGGGACAGAACATCGGCTATGATGAATGTGAGCAGATAGATGAAAACCATTAAAAACATAGTGAAACTAGATGGAAGTAAAATGAGGGAACAGGACAGTGAAAGACTACAGCAGCTGGGATATCACTGTCACTAAGAGTACACAAAAAGAAACCTGAATCAGTGAAAAAAGTTTGCTTTTGCTTCTGTGAATAGAAGCACATTTTACAATGGCTAAGGTGGACTCTTCTGTAATGCGGACAAAAATCAAATGTGGTAAGTTTTCTACACCAAATTTGACTTTCAGTCGCATAAGCCATTAACATTTCTCTCCATGCTTCAGACATAATTAAGTAAAAAAGTTTACAATCCAACACTGACATGTCATGGCATTTCTCAAACACATGAGTATTCACATTCTAAAAAGGGTTATATGCTGAAGATATGCTCTAAATGCTACAAATTATTTGATACAAAATAAGAATTATTGGAAAGACCAGTATATTTGTTATTTTTGTGCTAAATGGAATGACAGACACTTCAAAGGAACAAGTAGAGGCTCCAGCTGCCATGAAGTTTTGTTGCTTTTTTTAAAGTCTGCTCATCATCAGACGTGCGCATTGTCAACCATTTTAATAAAGGACGATAATTAACCATAAGGACTGAAAGGAGGGAAAATAGGCTTTTTAAGATTAAAAATGCTATGTTGATACAAATTTGCATCTACTATTTCTGTAACATTTCATACCTGTTGGAATGAGAAAGTCAAAAGGGAACTCACACTGGTAATCAAATCTGAGAAAAGCACAAAAAAAACGGAATAGGGATTTTAGAAGAATAGTCACAGAAATGGTAACCGAACAAGGGAAAAGGGTAGAGGCTACCATCCTCAGCAGGACTGACTAGACAGGCTTGTGAACATACAAAGACATCGAAAGTATTTCCTGAGGGTATGTCTGTATGGAACAGTGAAAGAAAAGAAAAAAATTGGTAAGAAATGCAACAGGAGGCCAAAGGAACAACTGTTAATAGTGAGACCTGAAGTCATAAAAAACTGAAAGAGATTAATGATTTTATCAATTGTAGCTTCAATGAAAAAATGTGAAGTATCTATAAAATCAAGAAAACAATGGCAAAGTGCTGAAACTACTGGGATAACAAGTGGAAGATTTTTAAGAAGGTTACAGAGCAAGCAATGGCAAAAATTGGTGACAGACAACATACAGATGTTAACAGCAAACATCATTCCAAAACTATCCGCTTCAAACAGGATGCTTTCCATCTTTACCAAAGGAAAGAAGGCATAACAACTCCCAAACTGGAAAAGAAAAATCAAACCCATGGTGGAAAGCTCTCCCCTTTTAGAGGGAAATAATATCTAAAGCTAGTTCCAGAAAGATCAGAGAAAGGACTGTCTATTAGTCCTCTGAGAATGAGATAAGAACTTTAAAACCTCATTTACTACACCTGTACAAGAAAAGACATGAAAAGATATGCCCAAATAGCACACATCTTCAAGATTTAGTTACTTAGCCGTGAGCTGCAAAAAGGCAGTTCCCTCCTGTTAGGATTCACAGTCTTGGTGGTTTGTTGGATCAGTCTTCGTAAAACAAATAAGGGAATCTAAGCTTTTCTTTCCAAGGATTCTGGGCTCAGCAACATACCAAGTCATGACTAAGCATCTCTAGGTACTAGACTGTCAACTATGCCTGAATTATGCTCATTGATTGCACTGCACTTTCCCTGGAATAATTCATCTTAGCCACGGAGAAAAAGTTCATGAAAGTATGAAGTATTCACCAAGCGACATTTTCATTCCATTCAGAAATAACTAGTCTCCACTACAGCAATCACACCAACACACTCCAGTACTCTGTGAAACACAGTGCACCTGACCAGTATGAAATTTTAATTCAAATCTTCCAGTTAGGTATGAACGCATTCTCAAGCCACCTCCTATGTTTTGTGTGGAACAGGATCCCTCTAGATGCAGCTCAGAATGCATTCTGGATAAAGTCTCACAGGTAAAACAAGCAGAGAAAAGACTGGTTTATTTCTCTCAGTAGGGCTTAGGTGACAATTAGGCACCAGTTTTGTACTGTCAAGATCAAGATGCTGCTGGGTACACTCAAAAATGAAACTAAGTGCTTAGGGACTTACAAGGTTCTCAAAAAGAGTTACAAGGAGGATATGAAAACCTGAAGTGGCAATTAGGTGCCTACTTGTGCCACTGAGTCCCTTCATGACTTGAGCAGCCTCATACTCCTCCCCTCCATGTCTCAATATCAAGATAGAGGTGTATTTTTCCAAAACACACACATATTCTGATGAAGATCTTCAGAATGATTCAAAGCCAAAGGAATTATCACAAGTTATCAGTAAACCATGAGACTGAATAAAAGAATTGTTTTGCTTTTGATTTGTTTGCAGTGTTACTGTTGCAAAACATTTCTCAGGAGGCTGCTTAAAGAAACTTCTTCAGTGAAAAAAATAAAATCATCTTGCAATTAAATCCGCACTTGACATCATCACACACAGCTTGTTATGTTGGGTCAACCAATTCATTTTATAATCAAACTCCCCATCTGCAAAATGGGCATAAAATTCACAAGAAAACATTTAGATAAATTACTTAAAGACAGAATAATACTCACAGACATTACCATGAAAGAAGAAATTGTACCTAAATTTAAGTAATTCAGGCTAGAGGAAAATCGCTGATTTACAATGAACATTATTACATGAGGGTTGGTTTGGGTTTTTTTGTTTGTTTTGCTGTTGGTTTTTTTAGTTTTAAAAAAAAGTTGCTGCATTTGTCTTCAGTGTGATGCTCCATGTAGACAGGTAATACAGGTGAAGACCAATAAATGTGTGCCCCATTTGTTCCCTTAGATAATTTAACCAAGTGTTCTTGGTTAGAAATTAAGAGAAGACAAAAAAAATGCTGTTTAAATTTCTAAAAGTTAAAGGTAAACATAATATGCAACTTGGAAGCAATGTCTGTGCTATAACTTAGATACACTAAATGATGATTAATGAACAAGCTCCCATGAACATATGCTCAAATGAAACTCATCTAAACTACAATCAGAAATGTTGGCATGTAATGGACAAAAGGGGTACAGGACCCCATGATGTCAAAATTGAACGTAAGCAAGAAAAAAATCACAGAAGCTTTCGATTCTGCCAGGTTTCTTTGATAATATTTGTCGCTAAAGAATGCACAATGTTGGTTTTATCATCATCTATTTCGCATGATTGTGTAAATACTCCCATATAATTTGAGAAAAGCCTCATTAAAAGTTCTCTTATGCAACATATTTACATCTTCTGCTTCTTTCTGAGTGAACACTGTATCTTTAAAAATGTAAAACTGATTTTTGAAAGTACTAAATAAATTAATTCCAGGAAGCAATATAGAGATCTTGGACTTTGGCTTCAACACTGTAAACCAACAGGATGCCTACTTACCATATTTACAGACTTGTTTTATACATACTTCTAAAATAAATACTGTTTTCAGAATAAGAAATTATCACATGTGTTTTAAAAATAAGCTTTTAAGAGGGTGGGTTTTTTTGTCTTAGAAACATTCAGAGCTGTTGGAACTGTATCATTTGGATATCAACCTGCCTGACCACACTAACATCAGAGTGTGAAATTCTACCTGTTCCTTCATTGCTAACATAAATATTGGATGTCGCACAATAACTAGGCCCAATTTTTAAAGTACTAGGAACATTTAAACGATGGTAGACTGCTGAAACCAACCCATGACTGCTTCTGGTATGTTGATAATATGTCAATGATAGTAGGCCCAAACCCGTCGTGTCAAAATCTTATTTTTCTGTGAACAGGGTAAACCCGCAAATTATACCCTATTAATATGCTGATTAATACAACCCAACTCATGCAAAGCCACAGCAATACTACAGACTATTAATGAAAATATTAATTACTCAGCATCTATGTTCAAGGCTCAGCAATGGCTTTATTCAGCACCAGCACAAGGGCTTGGAAACAAACATGTAATGCCATTAAGTAGTTTCAATAAGAAGTACATTTGATAATGAAATGTATTTAGCAACATGGCACATATATATTTGGTCAAGCAATGCCCTCTCTAATATCAGTAGGCAGTGTCCCCTGTCATGGC
>NW_009622317.1:0-340 GCF_000690535.1 Cariama cristata | reverse complement strand
ACGACATCATTTTATTATGTATTTAACAAGGGCCCCCCCCTCCTCCTCTGCCTTACACGCCGTGCACTAGCAGTCCAGCTCTCCTGGAAACCTAGAGAGCGAGACAGACTTTCCTTAAGTAGCGACAAAAGCTGAGGATTTAGCAATTAATGCCCCATCCCCAGCCCTGATCCTCGCTTCAACGCCAACGAGAAGGCGGCCCAGGGCTCTCCTCGCCTCCCCTCACACACCGGCAGCGCGAGGGCCTCCCCTTCCCACAATAGGGGGAAGGCCCAAGGCCTCCTCGGACGCCGGGGCCCCCTCTCATCTTCCCCTCTCCCTCCTCATCAGGCCTCGAGTT
>NW_009622316.1:1417-3399 GCF_000690535.1 Cariama cristata | reverse complement strand
CGTGGAGCTGGACCAAGAGCCCCACGGAGAAGTGTTCAACCGCAAGACCGGTTGTTGATGAGAATCTATTACAGACACCAACCAGACAGAGAACAGGATGAGCAGCTCCTTAAATACCTACCTGTAATGAGTAGCGAGAAAAAGTGCTCCATCATGGATGATTGCAATCTCAGGGACATTTGCTTGGCGCTTTTAAAAATTAAAGATAATAACTTTCTAACAGAAACAATATTGCTGTCACCTTGGGGAAATTCTCTGCTTGGCCTCACTCGGAAGGACTGAGAGGAGCTGAAGGCGGGGGAAGAGCTGGTGGCTGTTCAGGAGCAGCTGCTTCCAGCCCGATTTAACGCCTTCGGCGCGAACCAGCTCAGCTCAGCAGAGCCAAGAGCAACCACGGACAAAACCAATTGGGGGAAAAATGTAAACACAGAAGTGCGACTGCTACCCCAGAGCAAGGGCAGAGCGCTTCCCTGGCACCCCACGCTTCTGTCAGGCCTGCTGAAAGGGGGACTGAAAATAGCCATTAAAAAATTAAAAATCAAGGCTTTTGATATTGGAAGTAGCAGGTGGGACAGGACTGTGGCTGATAAGAGAAGCTAATGGGATCAGTTAAAATCAATCCGCAACCAAAAGGTTTAAGGAAAACAAGGAGGAATTCTTTAGTCACGTTAGAAGAAAGGAGCTTTACCACCAATGTAAGTCACTACCAGATCATGATGGTGCAACTGTCAGTCATGAAGCAGAAGTGACACACAATTATTTATTCATCAGATACTTCTGTTCTGTACTTGGAGACAAATAGGCTCCTGTATTCCGCCAGGAGTTAGGGAGGATGCTAAACAGCGACTATTAAGTGTAAACATGAAAGTGGTAGGGCTGGAGAACTTTCTCCCAAGAGCGTTCAGAGAATAGGCTGAGAAGTTTTCTGAAGATCTAAAACGGGGTTTAATAAGGCTTGGCATTCTGTTGAATTTCTAGAAGGCAGGAAAAGCTGGTTTAATGGCACGGGCAATGGCGATGGGCAATGAATGGCAGGAGCTGCGTCCCCAGCATCGCCTGTGGGTAACCGAGGTGGGCAGCGGCAGGGAGCGCCCAGGGGATGAGATAAATGTCGAACAGCCTTGTGGAAAATGGATTTATCAAACTTCATAAATTTTTCTTGATATGGTTACAAATTCAGTTGATAAAGGAAATCAGTAACATAATACATTTAGAGTTCCACAGGGTATTTGATTTAGCTCTCCTGAAAAAAGTAAAAGCCCAGTATTACGCAGAATCAACAGCGCTTTGTTAAAGGGACCGGGAGGCAGACTGCAGAGACTCTGCGTTGTCATCCGATGGGATATTGCTACACAGGATCGCCTGTTTCCAGAGTGGGGTTGAGCTGTAACAATGTCTTTATCGAGAGTATTAGAGAAAGCATGAAATAACTGTGGGTAAAAGAGGCAAACGGCAGAGAAAAGACTGACTGCAGTATTAACGAGTGATGGAGGTGGGTCAGGCGAATGTGGGCAGCTCGGTACCGGGGACTCATTTAGCAACAGCCAATTGGTACAGCCAAGCCCAGGGTTTTACAGGCAGGAGCTAGGAGAGCAAGTTACAGTCTGGGCGCAGGAGGTGATGCCCCGACAGCCAGCAGCACAGAAGGGGCGTGGGGGGGTGGCGGACCATCGCGCGCAGGGGCTCCCCGTGAGATGCCGTAGCTAAGAGGGCTAAAGTGTCCCGCAGGCGTACAACCGGACTAACGACATGCAGAAATAGGGAAAAAACAGCTTGCACGCTTACGCGAGGCTTAAGTATCAGAGGTTATTGCTTATGTTCAAAGGAAGTTTGAGGGGTTGATTTCTTTTCCCAGTGCAACAGCTGGCCTAGGGACATGGCCGATTCAGCCTCAGCCGAAGTCCCTGGGACTGCCCATCTATCTACAACGCAGCGGGAGCCAAGCGGGAGCTGCAGGTCAGGTGTCGAAATGGCTCAGCAGG
>NW_009622316.1:0-1388 GCF_000690535.1 Cariama cristata | reverse complement strand
GCCGACAATGCCCCCCATATTATGTTTTAATCTACACCGGATCCCCCAGAGAAGACCAAAACCCAAGCGAAGCTCTCCAGGTTTGGCAGGGAGGAATTGCGTTGATGCTGCTGCGGGGGACACTGGAGTGGGGGGAGCGGGACAGGTCGGAGCGGGACAGCTCGGCCGAGGAACGGCTCCGGGTCCCCGCGTCCCTGTGTGCCGCAGGCAGAGGTGTCCTCTGCAAACCGCCCCGCGTCCCGACCTGGCCGGGGACGGCCCCGAGGGACGGCAGGACACCAGGCAGGCTCCGGCAGGGAGCGGGCAGAGCAACCCTCGTGGTCCTCCAGAAACGACAGAGCACTTTAATCAGATGAGGGAAACGAAGGAGGAAAGGAAAAGTACCACATCGCCCTAAAATACGGTATTTCTAGCAGCCTTGGCCAAATCCTCCTGCTACTCCTGCCTGTTTCAGCTCCGCATGATGCCATGGAGCCTGTCCCAGTCTACACCACGCAGCGGGGAGGACAAGGAGGCTCTCTGCATTTAACGACGCTGAATTTAATTAAGTTTGGTGAAAACCAAAGTTCTTTTACTTTCCTAAAAACAACATGAGCCTAAGCAGCTATTTCTCAACTTCAGCTTTCTCCCTGAAGTGCCGTGCGTTTCCCTGCCTTTTATATTAAGGAGGAAGTCACAGAGGAAAACAACCGACGATAAACAGCGACGGGGGACACAGACCGACAAACCCTGGTCACGTTTGAGCGGGAAGTACAAGACGACACCTACTAAGCATTCGCATATTGTACAAGCGATAATTAGAATTCAAACCCTGCAACTTAAAGCAGCGGCTATCCTAGCACAGCAGTCTGGGAACGCCTGCCTGGGCTCCAGCTATTGAGTCAACCACTAATTTGTGTTTTCCAGCGTGGGTGTCTCTACATAGGTCTGCGGCGGCTTCATTCAAGATTTATCCGCTCTCGCCTATGGGCTTTTGATGCTCACGTGGTGCGAGCGGCTCCCACGCAGGCGCTGCGCGTGTGTGACTGACATGGATTTAAAGAGCATCTGCGACGGAGCGTGCACCCAGCACTCACGTCGGTCATTTTAATAACCTGCCACGCACACTCAGCCAGACGAGCGACCGGAGCTCGCCGCTTAATTCCACCGTCGTTACGCACATTAGATCCCCGTTAGCGGGGGAAAGCTCAAGGCCGAGGCGCTTCCCGACGGGCAGAGAGCACTGCCCAGTGCGAAAAGCATCTTCTGCACCACGGGAGAACCGGCCCTCTCGACTGACCGTGTTCATTCCTAACGCAGGATGATAAAGCGTAACCCTTCTCTGTTTTTCAAGCCAGATACAATGAGCGCACAGAAAGCAGAGACACAGCGAGGCCCTGCCAGCAGGA
>NW_009622315.1:50672-54294 GCF_000690535.1 Cariama cristata | reverse complement strand
TGAAACGGCTACTTAGGCTTGAGCAAAATTTAAGGCTTAAGTGCATATCTGTCAAAAATGAAGTTCCTAAGTAAAACTACTGTTGGCTTTAATCACTTAGGTATTTGAAATCTGGTCTGTACTTAAAGGCCAGGGGATGACCAGTATACACTGGTTTATTTAAATTTTCTCATTCCAGTTTATAATACTTATAGATGATAACAATCAAGAAAAGCTGTAATGAATAGCTTTAGAATAAAATCATAAGAATACACTTACAGGAAAGTAGGTCTTTCGACCAAACTTTTTTTTTTTTTAGCAAAGTGCATTACAAAGCCACTTTTAAAGTCCACAAAAATTCTTTAGTCTCTAAAATAACCATCTGGAAGCATAGTGATAGAGTACTGTTGACTGGGAACAAAAGGCAAAGTGGTATGTCTTTTATTAAAAAAATTTCCAGACACAAACCAGAATTATCACGTTTTGTGACTAGATTAATCCTCATGCAGCACTAACAACGTGAATTAAACCTGTTACTTGACAGTGCACAACATGTGAAGAGCTTTATTTACAAAAATTTGGTGACCAATACTACATCTCAGACTTCCCATGGTGGTCACTGCTATAAAGAAGACAGGAAGTGGGGGTCTTGCTCTACATAGTTTTCTTTCAGAAAAGCCATACGGACTTGACTATGAATAAACCCAGGCAAGAGCTGCCTGCCAAACAAGAAAAAAAAAAATTAGAAAAAGATGAGTCAAGAACTGGAGCCACAAGCTCAGAATCTTGAAATCCTCCTTAGATCAACACTCTTTTTGTAAAAGCCTTCCTTGTCAACGTCCCTGGCTCCAAATTATGTTTCGTGGGGACCCACCCATCAGAGCAGATCATCAGCACTCTTTTTGAAGTGGAACAGAAAATTTCCACCACTCTGTTTATCGATCCAAAGATGGTGCTTCATAATTAAGCTTTTTTTTTAAAATGCTTGTTTATGTGAAATATCACTCTAAAAGAAGTCAGTGAGGTATTCCAGTAATGGTGAAATGTTTCCTTTTCCGTTTCCCAAACATAACTCTTGTGTTTACCATTTAGAATTGTCTTTCTTTCTAATAGTTTTAATTTTGTAAACATTTAAAAATTGTCATCTTTCAAAGTCAAAGTAAAAAGCTATCCTTCAGATAAATATTAAACATTTTATGCACTTCAAAACAAAATCCTTAAAATACTTTCAATATATGGCAAACATATTTTGTTTCAAACTTTTATTCACAACAAAAATGAACTTGAAACATCAAAATCTCCTCATGGTACACAAGCTCTGAATTTCAATCAGTTCTATTCATTCAAAATCCTGGGCTGATGTCTCCTTAGATGTCTCATTATACCTACCGGAGTGCACATCAGCAGGAGCCGAATAGGGGAAGGTCATCAGGAAGGACACCATGGTCAACGAACTCCTGAATTGGCCAAGACTGCAGTAGCTCCAGACCTGGTAAGTAACTCAGGTAGTGGATCATGCCGAGAGGTAGGACTTTTGGCTCATCTGGATTTTAACACCAACAGCAGTGTCCGAAGACAGTGCTACACTGTCCTTGTTCTGGTCGCGGCCCCCTTTGTGAGGCACAGACATTCCCAAAGCAGGGAGAACCAAAATCCATGACCATGTGTGGCATTTAGGAGCCTGTCTGGGTTCCCACGTCCAGGTGTTGTCCCAGGCAGCCACCCTTCGTCTGAGACCACACATTGAGAAGAACGGTCTTGGTGGAGAAAGGGGCTCTCCTTGGCCATTAGAGCTGGTAGACCCTTTTTTTGGTTGGCAGGTGTGGAAGTTGCTCACCAGTCATGTTTTAAAACTGAAAAAGGCAGAGTGTTTACAGACCTATAAAGAAGGAAGTTGTTAATAGGAATAATACCCAGGAAGATGGTTAAACATTTACTTGTCTGAGAGGTCTTGTGATTTGAAGGACCTGTAACCTGGTTTCCATTACATGTTTCAGTAGTTAGAAATACCTTGGTCTCAGCTGTGCTTGCCCGGGAAGCACCTCGTAGACACCCTGTAAGTTTTGCGGTGGCTTTGAATCAGGTAAGTCAGCAGCAGTCGTTTCTGTGCCACGTCTCACTGCAACGCTGAGTTTGATTAAAGTCTGAACATTGATGATTTCTGTGCTTCCAATTCAAGCTGATCTTTAAGCTTTGGCTTTGAAATGTCATCCTGGAAGAAGGCAAGAACAAACACCAGAAAATTTCTTTAGGAGCTTTTAATTGCTTTTCATTCCTCAATTTGCTTTCTCCTCCCTTCCCACTCAGAAACAACAATTGCTTGTTTTTTCTTTTTAACTAGAACCAAAGTATGAGAAAAGCAGGTTTTATCCTAGTCCAACAGCTGTGCGTGATTTACAGCACATATTGAGTATGCTGCTTTCATTTTCATCACCTGTCTCACAGCAAGCTTAGCAGTCTGCAAGTGTGATCCTAAGAAACTGCACAGCACAAAAGCTCTGGCAACCTTGCACATTTGAGTCAAGGCAGGCTAGGAACTTGCTCTACTATCCCTGCTTGTGTGTGCTAGCTGAGAAAATGCTAGCTCTGTGGCTGGTGGATAATAGCGGAGCACTGTTGATTGCTGAAGGCCAAGACATGCTTATGGAAACAGCCAGTATTTGTCTCATTTTAATCTGATCGGAACCTCAGTGTATTTCCAGTGGAGATCAAAGTCTGAATGTTTATCATCTCCCCTCAATTTAGACCAAGTTATTGCTGGGATTTGCCGGTCCCAGCTTCTCCATCTGTGCAGATCTGGGCCAAGATTTTGTGAACGTTTAGGTGCACCGTGCCCCTGGACAGCACAACTACATGACCCAGGGAACCTTTCCTTCTTTCATTCCCAGCTCTACCTTTTCATGTTGTTCACCTAACATGGTTGACCTGCGGTCATTCTAGTTACAGTTGGCAGGTACCGGTGTGCCAGTGTCTAATCAGGCAGCAACTCTTGGTAATGCATTGCCTATTTGGGACTTAGAAACAGAAGTCTGTCTTTTCCTCACCCGAGTTCTCATAAGACTGCAATGCTCTATTTTATGAGACTAATAAATTAAACTTTCTTTCCATGTTCTGTGGAAAGTCAAAAAGTTGTTATTATTCTTGCAAAACCACATTAAACAGAAAGCAACAGCAACTGGAGTATTGCTGACATTGCTTAATGAAAACCAGAGCATTGCAGTGGAAAACATGCTGGGAAGGACAGCTTCAATTAGAGGAAAGGAGAGATTAAAGACTTCTCTTTTATACAACCTAAGGAAGGAATGTGAAAGAATGGGTTCGAAGAAGGGTCTAATTGAAGGATAAAATGGAAATGGTAAATGGCTTACGATAAGATCAGTAAGCAGAGACAGTGAAGCCAGTATTGCTAGGAATATGTGTAGAAGTTCATAAACCCCTCAAAAGCCAATTCAGTCTGGAACAGACAGATACAGAGGAAACATCCCAGGAATTGTGAGCATGTAGAAATCCTATTGGACAAGGACAAAAGGCTTGAAAGGGAAGAATGTAAATAGTTTGAAAAACAATCAAGTGTTTTTTTGCATTAAAAAAAATATTCACTGAAATGGGAGGAGAGTCAGGAAGATCAAGGTCTTCTCCTGAA
>NW_009622315.1:0-50661 GCF_000690535.1 Cariama cristata | reverse complement strand
TTTGGTGACAATTATGCTCTGAAGATACCCCTGTAATCACAGAAAATTGGTCTTCTCAATAGGGAAAATCTGCAGAGCTTGAAAGGTAAAACCTTTTAAACTTGAAGCTACTATAACCATGTGTCATATTTCTTCTTAACACGTTGTATAAAAGAGCTTTGACTTAGACAAGTATACTTTTAATGAATTTAAATTGTTAATTCAACCAGGGCAGGGGAGAGGAAAGCGGGATGAAGGAAATTATTGCAGCTTCAAAGAATGTTCAACTGCATTAACAACAGCAAGAGAAACAGGACACCAAGAAGAGGAGATTTTCTGCAAAGAAGTCTTCATTCTCCCTCAGTTTTCTCTAACAACACAAAAAAATCAGCAGTTTTGTTTGCTGCCTCTCTGATTTTGAGGCAGGACTAACCAGCCTTGCTTTCATTCACCTATCAATGCTTCAGAGAGCGGCTCCACCTCAGCAATCTGCCACCTGTCTTCCAGTGCAATCTTTTTTTCACCACTCCCTGGTTGGCAGCACAGCTGAAGTGCTGTTTTCTCTTGCAGTCAATATTGCTGTCTGATACCATTGACCACCTTGTTTACTCCATGAAGTGTCTGACTGTACCCGCCCTCTTGAGAGGCTTTTCCCACTTCTTTCTGTTATTTACTGCCTGTCTTCATACCACGTGCTTGTTCTTGTCGCTTGGTCCTTTCCACTGTCTACGCTTATTCCACCAACTTTCTCTTTCAGCTATTAAAAGCGCTGAGGCTAGTCCAGTATGTGTACATAGGTAGGTATGTATACGCATATATTTCATCTATTCAGGCTGTGCCACCTCCTTGCTCGTGGTTTTGGGGATGTGCAGGTGTTTTGGGGATGGTTGCCTGGCCACTCGCAGACGCGTGCGGTGGTGGAAGGAGGGGAACCTGCCCCTGGAAAAGAAGGGTATTGCAGGTCAGGCCTTACAGACACACAGAGAAATATGTGAGGAAGCTTGGCTGGTGCCTGCCTGTACCATATCTAGCCCTTTCCAATGCTCTGGGTCCATTTATTTCATCAGTGCTTAAAACTTCTTTGGACTATTTATAATTTTTTATTGGGTGTTTCTAAGAGACACACATAATATAATCGGTCCAACAGTAAATCTGCTATGGTGTGTTTATAAATGCAGGCTTTAGCTTCTCTGGAAAGTTTAGAATTTCATATTGAACGATGCAAGTTTACACAGAGGTAGAAATGTGAACCAGAAGAGCTAGGTCATTATGGGAAAGTTTCTGTTTTTACCTGCAGTAGATGAACATTGACTGACACCCTTACAAAAGTGTGACACTGTTCTTTTATTGACTTACAGGCACCGTGTTTTCTCTTTGGTTTAAACCCTGCCCTGCTGAGGCACTAGGGAATGTTCCTGTTGCAGCAGCAGAGCTATGTACAGCTTTCCAAATTAATTAGTCCTGTTAATCAACAAGGTGTGTTCACCCAGGCTGAACAGTACACTCATGGGATTTTTAGCTGCTTAGCTTCCTCGGCACAGCTCTGCATAGACATGTTCGGATTGACCTACATGATAGGCCTGGTAACTGGTTCCTTTTTTCCCCAGAGAGATAAGGGACCACCAGAGGTTCACAGGTGGAACTCATGATCCTGGCCATGAAGTAGAGCAGGATCCCAGCAGCTGTCTGTCAACAACTGGCTCTACTTAACTCTGATAGCCAACTCTGGGAGCCTAACAGGGCCTGCCAGCCCTTACACACACTCCAGGCAGGTGATTTCTATCTCCTTTCTTCAGCACATACAGTTTAGTTAATGATCTGAAAGGAGAATTTAAAATTGCTGCAGCTGCTGCAGTCACTCCCTGTTCAGGTAGATATGTCTATCTACCACCAGGAAAGGGAAATGGGCAAAGGTTGGACTCTTTGCCTGCTGCTACGGCTGAGGGAGCACAGGGAGGTAAGTGGTATGGAACTGTTGGTGCGGAGACTAGCAGTAGGATTGGTTATCAGGCTTCTCAGAAACACCTCTTGTGGTTTTTTACTGCCTTACAAGCTAGAAAAACTTCAAAAGTTATTTGGCAAGGAACAGGAAAATGTCTCCAACCTTAAACTTTCATAGGCTGGAGAAAGCTATTTCGCAGGCAACTCTGATCAGATGGATGTTATGGTGCCCTTTCCATCACCTCCATCCTGCCACACCACACTGCAGGTCCTAGAGAAGGAGGGGTCCATAACGCAGCATCTTGCGTGGGTAAGTGCTGTTGCTTGTGTCAATTGCTTTGCTTGGGACTGGGTCTAGGGTCACAAAATAGTTGCCTTAGTGGTGGGCTGTTGTGACACCAGCTGTCTAGCATATATGAACAACTGTGTGCAGAATTTGGAAGGCTACTGCCTTGTGCCCATGTTCCTCTGGGAGCTTTTTTTCTTCTCAATAGCCTTCAATTGCATCCTGCACATTTCTTGAATATTTTATGCCAAATTTGTCCTCTGGTCAAATAAATCTCAAAAATTAAATTGGGCTGTAAGAGAGTTTATTTTTGCTTCTCTCTTCCTCAGTCACTTGTTCTGCGGAAGAGAGGCAATTACTACTATTTTATGTAAAACTTGTATCTGTGCTTACTCATTTAGAATGACTGGTCTATCTACCATGAGGAGAGGCTTCATTGTGATATATATGTTTTATATATACGCCCTCTAGAAACCGCAGTTTGAACACCTGACTTTGAAACTGCAATGGATCAGAGTCTGCCTCTGTTGTATGAAGTGATCCTCCAGCTTTGACTTTATTTAGACAAGTCACTGCTGAAAGTACCTTTGAACATAAGCAAAGGTAATGGAAATGGTCTGCCTCATCAAATGCATCATCACAGTTCAGCTTCCCAAAGGTGGTTTGGTGCCTAATTGCCACTGACATGGCCTCTGAGATAGTCACTATGTCAGTCACTTCATAGAAATGAGACTCAGCAGTTTTTTCTAAAGCGTTTAGGGGAAAAAAAGGGATTTGGTGAAGGTATTTATCAAAACGAGTGAAATTGAACTGGACAGAGGCAGGGGTATTTGCTACTGTGGAAAGCATAGCATTTGAGGCAATTAGAATCACGGTAGTTTTGCTCTTTCCTATTTTTAAGTTTTTTGAAGTATATTTGAACATAACTGAAATCTTAAAAACTCGTTGCTGTGCACGATGTTAGAAAATGTAGTCTGGAATTTTAATGGAGAATAATTTGTGCTTGAGATGGAAATTAACTAGAAACCAATGAAAACTTCAACAGATACCTAATAAGGTCTTAGGGAAAGGAGGAGAGGAGAATGACTTGTGACATATATTTTGAGCAGAGAGGATGGAATATGGTAAAGATGACAGCGGCTTGTTGGGGTAGCTTATTCCCTAGTGGGGGCAGAATAGCAAAGACAGTAAAATCTGAGAGTAGTGCAGCTCTGGGCCTCCCACAGAGAACCAAAGTCCTGCTTTTGAGGAATGAGCAGAAATAAAATCCTGTGAAGCACTATGGCAACCATCACCAGGGATACAATCACAGATCTCAAACATGTTTATCCAGAAGAATTACAAGTCACGGAGTGAGATGATAAACTTGGAAATAGTATTTTAAAAGTAAAACCACTGTCACCTGGTAATTGCAGTGGTATAGAAATGTGACACTTGGAATTCTTAATAAAACAAAACTGTTTTTAAGAGATACTGCAGTGAGCATCTCCTAGAAATAGCTACAGAGAGTTGTATTTACAACATATCCGTACACAAGAGAACTGAGCATTGTGCAAGAAGGGAAACCAGACCCACAAAGTCACTGCAGTAGAACTAGGTAAAGATCTTTAAACAAAATGAAAGTTGAAAAAAATAAATGAATAATCACAAAAAATATTTTATGATCCTATGTAAGACCAATGCATACTGACATCTGCAGTTAATCATGTTTGTGGGTGAAGCAAACTCCATTGAGTGTAGTGTGGTCCTCATGGATAGGGTTCGATTGATCTACACTCACATTTCACAAAGGTGGAAACCCCAACTGATTCTTGGTTCTGTTTTGTTTTAAAGAGGGAAGTGGGAATTGTCATGTTCTGTTCCTGGATGTATCGCTGACCTGATCTATCACACGGAGAAATTCATCTACTTGTTTCAAGTTTCTGTCTTTCAAAGGAAGACAAAAGCTTGCTAGAATGTTATAAAGATGAGCTACTTACCACTTATGCAGAGGTTTAAACATGTGAAGTGTTGGTTAACAAAATGCTGTATGATGTAATTTGTCGGCATTCTTCACAACTGAAATTTTTTATGACATGTCTTGAATGCTTTTCTCTTCACCTACGCTGCCCACGAGTCATCTTGTTTCTCCACAAGTTCTCAAGTTTCACGCAGTTCTTGTTGACACTGTCTGCTCACATCTTCTGCAGAGGTCCAGAAAAAGACAGTGTTATCCTTTACTCATGCTGAATTCATGAGTGATCCTGTAAGAACAATAGCTAATAGTAGCAGTCTGTGTAAACAAATGTTTCCGAATCTTGCTGCCAGGCCTGGTACAAACACAAAGTTGAACTGTCTTTGCTAGTAGTTACACAGTTCCAGCCTCCTGCCCCATCTCTCTGGATGTCCACCAACCTCTGCAGATGCTTCTGTTAATAAAAAATATTAAAAAATCCAGTATCCCACAAGCTCCTCAGTCTCTGCCAGGATCCCCTGCAGGTGCTACTTGGCTCCTCTATGAAGGAGGCTGGTGTCCATGAGCAAGGCTGGGTCACCCTGGCTGTGTGTCGGCACGTCTGCTGGTAACCTGTGCCGCCTGGCAGAGGAAAATGAGCAAGATTGCACTCACTATCGCTGATTCGGGCAAATACAAAGCACCCTAACTCAGAAAAATATTTCTAATGTTTGAGATTTCAGAGAAACTAGTGAAGTTTTTGTAGTAATAGCCTAATCCTGATTTTGAGTAAGAAAGAGCCATTTCTGAGTAACAGAAAAGACAAAGAAAAATGATCACAGACACATTCCTTCTCAGTCTCAAAAATGCTAACATCTCTGTATTTTCTTATGTGCTTTTTTTTAACTCTGATATGTCAGTGCAATGTTTGCCTCCCAATGTGACATCAAACCATTTCTCAATGCTTACTTCTTGGCTTATGACTTAAGAAAGGAGCACTTTATCCTGCTGCATTGTTTAACATTACTCTTCACTATTATTGGCAGAAAAATGTTATTGTCACTCACACACTGACACAAATTCAATCATCCTTTCAGTGGACACCTTACCGAGATTACATTAACTAATATGCATTGGTTAAAACCATTTCAAGTTCATATGATTCAAGTCAGTCAAATAACCAAGAAGCCCAAAGAGTCATTGCAGCTGATATCTTTAGTTATATTAGTATTTCATTCTTATCTTTTTTGAAGGGAATTATTATTATTTTTATTTTTTTTTCAGCCCAGATTTTCTAACTGCTGAACACATAGGCCTTTATGATTGAATTTGCTTGGACTGAGGAGCTGTATGATTTTATTCCCCCCCTAAATTTTTGTCTTGGGTTTCGAGGGTGGCAGAAGAGTTGCTTGGTCTGATGCAGGCAGCGGCTGCGGCCACTGTGTGGGTGATGCATGGAGCACAAAAGCACCACTCCACGGCACCCACACTCTGCTCCCCGATGGGGCACTTGTTTCCTTCCCACTTGTGACAGTGTTCTGCCCGTGCTTTTCAAACCGAAAAGACTGCATCCTTGTGGAGCAGCTCATTCTGAGTGATGAATGATTCAGGTGTTTTTTCCCTAGCATATGAAGATTAAGAAGGATAGCAAAGCCTCTCCTAACGATTCAGTGTAATAGTTACAAAGGTTAGGGCTTATTTCTAGATGGATGTGGTCATAGTTTTCCCTTTATGAGTGCATATACCAAGTACAACTCAACTATACTGCCATATGAATCAGAAGCGGTGCCTGTATAGAAAGCCTGCTGATGTGGGAGTTCCAAGCATGCTTTAGTGAAGAGAAACGTTAAGTGTTTTTTGAAAGCCCATCTCATGCTCTATTACAAATAGAAGAAACATCTGCATTAGGTATGCAGCACAGATACTCTTTGCACCATCTAGTCATGGAGACAGGGATAAGATGAAATCTTATTTCGCTTCGTATGAGTTCCTGTGAGAAAATCGCAGAGCTACAGCTTTCTGCTTGGTTGCAAAATCGTAATTTAGATACTTGGATCTATCTCTTCTTGGTAATTCTAGAATCCCTTTTTATAGTAGACTAAATAGGAAGGGGATAGATGAATTTTCCATGATATTATGTATCAAAACACTCTAGGGGTAACTCACAAAGGGTTTCATATAGCGGCTCCCCCAAGCCCTCAAGGCTACATGTCTGAAATCAGAACCAGTTGGTTCAGAAAAGACAGCAACAATTAAGGATGGAGGGTGGTTTACATGTGGTGAAAATCAGTAAGTTTTCACAGCTCCCAGTAGAGCTACACAGCTCGTTTCAGCAGAGAACTTGGCTTCCTAGATGCCTACATGGCTTTTTGTCAAAGATGACTCTGCTCTTGGAGATGCATGCCAGAGTTAGCAAGCTGCCGGGCAGCTCCAGAGCAAAAGAGACGAGACTGAAAAATCCGCACTCAACACGTGCTGATCCTGGGGAAAATCTCAGGTCCTCTGCTGCCTTCTTGCTTGCGCTCAGAACTAGATAACACTGATGAAACGTCTCGATGGAAACTTTCCATAGCAAATTTCGAACAGAAGAGGTAGGAATTTGGGAGCGTATTCAGTGTCAGAAACTTCTGAATTTAGGGTGTTATAATAGAATATAAAGGGCATAAACTGGCCTACCTTTTTCAGTAGGCTTTGAACAGTACAATCTGCATACAATCTTTTAGCAATCTGATTATTTAATCTCATTAACTGATTTGATTTATTTCCTTTATGACAAGTCTGTCAGCTAAGATGCAAGGGACTGCAAAAAACCTCTTTAATTTAATGGCTTTCGTTAGATTATGAGGTTCTCACTTCAATAAATAAAGGATTATGAGCAATTAACTCGTGAAGGGCAGCAATGATCACTGGCTGAATTTGAACTTATGGAGGGGGCCAGCAGGAGCAAGGAATATTATTATGAACTTTAAACTGCTGTTAAAATCCAATAACTGC
Organism: Cariama cristata; assembly: GCF_000690535.1. Lineage (NCBI taxonomy): Eukaryota > Metazoa > Chordata > Aves > Cariamiformes > Cariamidae > Cariama > Cariama cristata. Next base: position 43,528 of record NW_009622315.1, on the reverse strand, counting down.
TGTTAAAAGAAATATAGACTCTAAATACCCTGATTTTTTTTTAACCGTAAATGCTTATTAACCAATCATAACAACATTCTGACATTTAGATAAACAGCTATATTAAAACGTAGCATTTGAGTAAAGCACTTTTTTGGGTATTACCTTAAATTTCATGCTATTCCCACTGAAATAAACTGAAATCAGGAGTGGCCATACTATGCAAGCCGTGTAAGACCATATGAGCATCTATGCTGTTTTCCCATCTCCAGCACTGACCAGGTCCAGACCCACAGTCTTAACACAAAATCTATTGAATTCAGAGGAAAGATTTCCTTGCTGATTTCAAAACGAGCAGAAGCAAGCCGTGTAAGTGGCAATTATACATTCTTTGCCTATTTTCAAGCCAAAAACCAGAACAGAATATTTTGAATACCCACAAAATAGCTGAAGTACGTTGCATTAATCTAAGTTAATACAAACCCAGCCAAAAGTTGAAAGCGTTACAATAAGATTATTCTCAATTTTGCTTGTAAAAGCATTTAAACTTATCATCACCATGACATTTGTCTTTCCGCTGCTGTGCTCCGTGGGAGACACTTCGGTGCTGGTGGTGGTGTTTAGCTGAGTCCCAGCCCCTCTCAGAGCCAGGTGCCTTCCTGCCCTTTACTGTAATAACAGCAGAGAGTTTACTGGTGAAAGAAGCAACCTGGATAATTACCCCAGGGTCCTCCAGGCCAGTGGGCACAGGAAGAAGGACAAACGGTCCAGGGTGTGGATGGGAGCGAGGGGGGCCCTGATGAGCCTAGGGAGAGGTGGGAATTCGGAGCTCTGGGTTTTATTGCCCACAGGTCACTGGGGTGTTGTGTTCGTCCGGTCAAGGACTTTACCTGGATGAACACTTGTAAAGGGCTTTTGGGTCCTTGCAAAAGAGCACGCTCATGTATTTCCAGAGGTAACCCCAAGGTCCTCAGGAGAGGATGAAAGGCTGACGTTTCCTCACACCGCTTTTGAAGACCACAGGCTTCCTGCCCTTTACACAGACTTGCCCCCTCTTGTTCCAAAGGGCACACCAGCCTTTCCCCCCCCCAAAATACTAATTAAGGAAATAGTAACTACATATTATGCCAGAATCTGTAAAATGTGGGTTTATGTTTTATGTACACAGTAAAACAAAAACTTTTGCTCCTTTATGTGTTGCTATAGAGATGCATACAAAAGATCTTTGTAAGAGAGATTTTAGGCACTTTAAATGCAAGTGATTTATATGAAAGGAGCCATAACATAATTAAAAAATAGACATAATTTTCAATTTAACTGTTAGTTTCTGTTTGCTGTGGTACTGGAGACTGGAAATCTGCTGCTGCAGAGACAAAATGCGTGCTGATGAGAAACTCAGGCAGCAAAGAGTTACTGGGCTGTAGACCCTTCTATCAAAAGAAAAGCAGCATGAAAATACTTTTGAGTATTTTTTTTTAAGGTTTAGCACATGTTTGTTCTAAATTCGCTTTGCTCCCAACGCCGAAGAGAGCCCTCTGTCAAACAGACCCTTGATCAAACAGCTTAGAAGTTTTTTTTATTCAAGCTCTTTGTGTACAAGTCGCTTTTGTACAAGTCCTTAGATTACAGCCAGGTACTAAAAGAGAGGAGAAAAAAAATTACAACCCCCACTGTTTCATGATGAGCCACACTCCTAGAGCTGATATTTCCTCTAGAAATCTGGCTCTTTTTTGTCTTTTCAGAATCAGGTTGTCTGGAAATTGTCCTGGAAGGCACAGGCAAAACTGTTGGAGTGTTTTTAACTTCAGGAAATTCATCATGGGCTGCCAAGGTCCAGCATCTCTACACTACATTTTCAAATACAGTAAAATGTACCAAGATACAATTATTATATATGTACTTTCAATTAACAGACACCTAGTTACCAGCTGTCCTAGCCAGTTTTCCAACACAACAGGATAAAAACTGCTCACATGGACTTGAGTGAATGCCCCAAAGCACATTGAATTGTAGCATGCAAAAGGCAGGATTTCTTTCCCATCTGTTCCTGTGTATTAAATATTGCATGAATGTAGAAGATGATAATTCATGCCAGTTGGGGGTTATTTGGATGTGGTGCTCTGTTTTGAGCTCATCTTTCAGCAGACCATGTTCATCAGTGCTTGGGTCTGTTTCATCCACTGGCAGTTAGGATATTTTGAGGCATGGTGGGTTACTTTGTTTGACTTTTTATTAAATTCCTGTTACGGAAGGATAGTAGGTAGGATTTGGGAGGAAGAAAAGCAGTGCTTTTTCACAGAAGTAGGAAAATACAGTTCCAGTGTGACTGAGATCAATGTCAAAAGGCATCTGCTGCCGAGGAAATACACTGTATTAGAGAAGTAAGATCACCATTTTCTCCTACTGCAGCTTCTTTATTTAGATTAATATCTGTGTTGCAGTCCAGAGGAAACAGCAACAGGAGGAGAAGCTGCTACTACAAAACAATTGGGAACACATGGTATTAATAATAACCTTTTTTAAAAAGTGACAATAGGAAGACGTTCGATGCTCTCCTTAGGATTGCAGGACACTGGAGCACAAGGATGCCCAAGCGCTGAGGCCCATGCCCGAGGCAGTCAGACATCACTTCTCCCATCACTTTCTCAAGTAGACCTCAAACCTGAGAGACAGAATATGCTTCGCGTGTGAAACGGTGTATTGACTGAGAAGCAAGTGAAAGTGGATGACGATTTAACTGTTAGAAAAAAAACTTGTCACTTACAAGTTCCTGTGTTATACACTTGTGCTAGTTATCTGATGCCCCGTATCACCCATCAGGAGATTAGGCACAAGCTATCCAGCCTTCGTCACTTGTAAATGGATTTGAACTATACGGCTTGTAAACACCATAGCAGTCCTAATGTGAATTTAGTTGGTCTCATGTGCTGCTTCTAAAAACAAATATTACTAATGTTTTTACATTAAACTCATAAAACCTGGAACTGGTTTTAAGTCTAGATCTGGCCTTTCCCAAAGTCTGGGAATGCAGAGATGATTATTGTAAGACTGTGAAGCCAAAGAGTAAAGGCAACATTTGGTAAATATCCACAAAGAAAAGCGCAAAACATTTTTGTGTCACATAGCCAAAACCCAAGGGACAGTGACTCTCTGGTGTGATGTTCTTGCTTGTTATCTGTTCTGTGAAGCATCTCTCTGCGAAGCAGAAAAGCCACACAATCGTACAGGTTTGCTTCATTTGTTCCAAGGAGTAGAAAAGGTTAGGTAGGGGCCCTTCCTGGCTCTGTCTGTGTTGGGTGTGGGGAGGAAACAAAAGCAAATTAGTTGGACAGCATTATAAAATTAACATTCAGCCAAATGTTAATTTTCTTCTACAGAAATCTTATCAGCTTTTGGAAGATAATAACTGCCTTTTCTTTGCTTGGTGCCCAGTAGAAAGAGTCTGATAAGAACGGACATTGAACATGAACGGGAGCTCTTTAAACCACCAGTGCACCACAGTAACAGCTGAGGATGCTTCACTTCTGTGTATTTGCTAGTGTTTGTTCCAGCCTCAAAACGTGGGTTTTTTGGAAACCCAATCCTTATGAGCTCCAAATGCCCATGTAGGCGAGGAATTGCCCTTTAGAAAAAGAACACAGCATTTCTTACTCCCCTTCATGACTATTAACCATTTCCTTCTCAGAACATTGCAATGATTTATCTGACTTCTCTGGTTTGCAGATGTGAAAAATAAGGTTAAAATGAAGAGTACAAAACCCAAGAGAGAAATAATTTAAGGACAGGGTTTTGGAAAAAAATGTTGTTGTTTGCCTTTTGAAATCATTGAAACCATTGCCATGTGAAACCATTGAGGGGCTGTGGGTTTTTGGGGATTTTTTTTTTTTTTTACTCTCTTATCCTTGTTAGGTCAGTTTTGTTGATGATCTTGTAGCCATCCTAAAATCCTTCCAAGGGCCCAAGATATAATGAGTAATACTGTAAATAGCATGATAGCATCTTATTATCTAAAGCATAAATGGAAAACTATTATGGGTGACAAAATATGTTTTAGGGGGGAAATGAGCTAAGCAAATACATAAAGAACCAGGCAGTATGCAATGCATAACCCATGAGTCTAATTCCTATCTGTAAAAAAAGCAACAATTAACTGAGTAAGTTTGGAGAGAAAGTTTCTTTCCCTTGGAAACTTTCCTTTCTTTTCCTTGTAAGGAAATTAACTTCTTTAATGAATTATTTATTTCATAGCTGTCTGCAATAGGGTTTTCCCCTTTTCCTTTGAAATCTCTAGATACAGTCATTGTGAGAGACAGTCAGCTGAAAGAAACACGGAGTAACTCCCTTGTTAGATCACCTATTACTCTCTCTGGACCTGATCTTTGTCCGCTGACTTTGATTGGGGTTATGATGGGATGTGTTGCTTGGAAGTAAAATTCAATAATACTGACCTTTCAGGACAAACTTGGAGTATATTTGTATCACTGAATTCCTGCCACCTCTGGACAGTTGCTTGATCTCTTTGTAAAGATCTTTTCTTGTCAAATAATGCCCAGCTATTAAAAGACAACTGCCTAAAAAGGAAAAAAATATACTCTCAAAACCTAATTATTGTGCCTATGACAGTAATCGAGGTTGCAGCCTCGACTCCTCTGACCTAAGTTCCATAGTTCTCTGAGACAGACAAACACTGCCATACCCATTTTCTAGGTGGGAAATAGAAGAGAGAGGTTGCGTTATTTGCCCCATGTGATAGAGTTCTTGATAGGGATGAGATTGGAAATCACAGGCCCCCATGTTCAGTCTACAGACCTTGCTGCTTTCCTGAACATCCTCTCCTGAAGGATGAGTCCTGTGAATGTGCCCTATAATACTGGACTTTAAACAGTTGCAAAATTCACTGAAGCTGGTGGGCTGGTATTGCAATCCCTCACAGAGAGAGAATCTAAGTGCTCTTCCATTCAGTGAGAGCTAGAATGGTAGAAGATACTGTCCTGAATTACAGGAGCAACAGGAAAAATAAAGAAGCCCATACATCATGGCTTATGGGAAAAAAAAATACCCAAACCAATAAAAAGGGGGCAGAATGTCACTTGAAATTATGCCAGGGAATCTGTATCTTGGTTTTTTTTCATTGAGAAATGGTTGCATGAGTTCAGGTTTAATAGAGTTTCAAGATAAAAAATGTTTTGCCTGGAGGATACGGCTCATTTTCATATTACAGGGATTTTGAGTAAAATATCTTTGGATAAATAAAGTTCAATTGTATATAGAGCTTGGTGAATGGAGCGGTTTGTTTTCAGCACGGTATCTGGAGGCAGGGATTGACTGCACAAGAGTGAGAGTAAGAGATTCAGTGTATTAAGGAAACACGTTCTCTAGGTCCATTTCTTCTATAAGTGTCACGACAGCTAAACGGGCCTACTAAAGCGCGGGTGTTTATTCACGGCTGTTACCAGACTGAACGCTGGCTGTGCACGGTCAGTATTCTGCAGTGCCCCTTTCTTTGTGTTACACCGACTGTCTTTCCTTATCCTCTGTAACTGTATTTGGGAACACTACATGACTATGAGTGTGTAACATTGCCATAAAGTAAAGCTTTTAGATTTCATGCACCACACTCTCTAAGCCATGGTAAAAATCCAGTTTAATAAAAGTATTGAACACTACTCTGAAGCATGTTTTGCAGAAATGTGGTTAATTCAATGTTGGTTGAAACCACGTCACAGCATAGTGATGCAGTATACCCAGAAATATCCCTGTATATATCAACAGTAGAATTAGCAACCTCTGCTTGAGCATTTAAAAATATTGTAGTTGTAAAGGTTTGGGGTAAGAATTCTGCTTATCTTTTGGGTTTTTTTGTCCTCAAGGCCAGCTTCTGAGGGGCAACTGGGGGCCATTCTGGTGCCTTAGCCAACACTGGTCTCTGCCTGAACTACTCATCTTGCAGAATTAAACCAGTACAAACTTCAGCGACCTTGCCTCAGAATACTTTTGTTCATCTGAAAACGTAACTAGAACTATCCAGAATGAAGAAAGAGAAAGAAACCAAATAAATGACATCATCCTTGCTTTACCTAATATTTCCTGCTAGTGTATAATAGTTAACAATTACTAAGGGGCAAAAGAAAGCTAATCCCTTCCTTGGAAAGTAATGCACTGTTATGACAAACTTCCTGAGTAACCTCGGCTGCCCCAGTGCAGTCCAGGCAAGACAAGCTGTTTCAGCGGTAGCAAGGGGTCAGGTTATACCGGAGCGATGTGCTACAGGATCTGCACTTTGAACTGCACCCAGAAGTGAACAGGTCATCAAGGCAGCTGCCGAGGAGCTGGTGAAAATGTTCCTACTGGTTAAACTGGTCTAGCTGAGGGGTCTCCAGATTCAGCTTAAGTTACAGTTATCTAAAATTCGTAGATGTTTTGGTACACATTACCCAATTTCTAGAATTTTTGCCAAAATAAGAATTGGAAAGTTATTAAGTTATCTGGTAAACTATTTTGAGGATGAAAAATGCTTCATAAATGATGGTGAGAATTATATGATTAGTAACTAAATACGTGTAAGATTTTGTGCTCCTGAATTGTGTTTTCAGTGAGCAGAGATAATCTCACTTGTAGCTCTTTTCCAGCGCTTACAGCTTTCCACACATCACCATGTCTTACAGCTGCACAGGAAACGCAGCTCTGCACACCAAAAGTTGTATGAGGATGTTGTAAGGAACTTTATTCCAGTTTCTGTTACTACAAATCCCACTGTAAAACTGCAAACCTGTCTGGAGCTTCTTTACAACTACAGCGAAGTGATTTGTGGTAGAATTTGGTCTCTATCAGGTAGTCTCTTGGAAGATGCCTAACCATTTGTGCTGTCTAGTTTGCAATGTTGGGTGAAATCTGTATCTTCTGGATCAACATCTTTGCTGTTCTGGAATATGACTTGAATATTTTTCCTCATATGTGTGTGAAATGAAATCCAAAGGATAATGTTTCACTCTGGCTTATTCCAAATTTCATTCCAGTATTGATATCTTTATTTTACCCTTGCAGTGATTTGGCAAAAAATGTCTATCAGTCTCTGCCTCTTGAACTCTATTTGATCCTGGTAGGTCTCTCCATGCATCCTGGGGCAACCTGCAAACTCCAGGCTGTTGCTGCCTGTGCTGTTTCTGTAGTCGTGGTGAGATGAATTGCACTGTTAGCACCAGGTGAAGTGTTTGCGGCTGGTTAAACCGATACAGGCAAAGGGTATGTTTGCTTTGATAATGACGGCTCTTTACAGGGCTGAATGCCACCAGTGGCTTCCTTCACAGCAAGCCTGTCCTTCACATCTGAACCTTAACATTGTGCTCAGAGTAGTAGACACCTGCTGTGATGAAGCAGATTGAGCATGCCTTGCCTCAGCCATATAAGAATATGAGGAAGGGAACCATAGGGGGAAAAAAGGGTAAAAGTTGTTATGGTTTAGAATGGTCTTGGATTGATTTGATAAAGGAATCTTCTTCAGTTCAGACCATATGAGCAAACTGAAGCAGAAGAGTATATACAGTTGTTTGTTTGGGTTTTTTTCTAGATCTGCTAATGTATTTTCCTACATAAAACAAAGCGATATTTCACTGGAAATAACACAAAACGTCTGCACCATGTGTCCCTGGAAAGATGAGCTTAGGGAAAATGTGTATTGAAGCTGCTTAGGTGTGGAGTGGAGGGAGCCATTGCTGGTCTGGTGTGCCCTGGGAGAAAGGATCCAGGGAGATCCAGGTCTTCAGGGGGTTGCTGGCCCCACAGTCTGTGTCACCAGAGTCTCCCAGAGAGGGTAAGAACACGTGGCTACAATTTCTTTAGGCTGAGGAAAGCTTGAAGTGCTTAGGACACAGTAGAGCAGCCAAATGAGTCATTGCAGTGAGGGTGAGTGAACTTTAACAAGGCGATGGCGTAATCTTCTACTATGTGATATAGAATTAATAAGTGAAGAGGAATGTTTTTCAGAACAGATAATTGAAATGTTCTGTTATCATATACATATATTTATGTGTCTTGAAAATGGTTGTCCTATTTTTCTTCTTCAAAAATTTTTACTTGATTTTTAAATTGCACACAGACATTCAAGGACATTAACATCTCCAGAAACATGGTCTTCCATGTCATACATTTACTCATGTCTAATAAATGTTCTTTCAAGACTGGTGAGTGTATTTAAATGAGGAATCTTGTAATTTTCTCCTGCCGTACCTGAGTTTTCAATCAAGATGAAATTACATTTTTAGCATTTCTCTGTTTATCTGGTATGCAGAAGAAAACTCAATCTAATCTAAAATTATTAAACTAACTCATACCAAAAAAAAAAAGGAACAGAGACGTAGGTAAACATCATACAACTTCAGGGAAAATGCATTTCTGAAGCGAGAGCAATTCTAGTGGAGCCCACGTACAGTGACTGTGAAACCTGCTCTTGGAAACATTTTCTTGGTTTCTTTATATGTGCACTACAAACCTTTAAAATGTTTTAAAAATATGGATTTGCAATTTACTTATTTCAGCTATCTCCTGTGTTTTAAATTTCTGTCTCAATCCTACAGTTACAAGCTTATGTTCTAATAACCTAGGAATAAATTTGAAGGTGCTTCAAGGTTTTTAATTTGAGAGGAAATCTGTACTGTAAGATGTGTTTTCAACTTAGTCCTTTGGTAGTCTGATGTGCCACAAATCTTATAGCATGTTAGATACAAATTTAACACGCAGTTTGACAGCTATGTTTGATTTTGGTTCTCTAAATGATTCTGAAGGAGTAACAAAAACCCATTTAGACAAGAGCAAGAAACTCCAGCCTTTTATTTACCTCACTTTCTCAAAAGTAAATTGTGTTTGTTAATTAATAGCTTCAGGAAAATGAGTAGACTACAGGAACCCTTCAATTCTCTGACAAAATTTTAGACTTCTTTAGCAAAACCCTTTCCCACTCCAGTCATCACAGGTAAAATCCCAGCCTAAAGGGCTTGGGATTCTCTTTGTTCCCTGATGCAAAAGGTAGCTCAATCTGGCTGCTTTTTATTCTATTCAGTCTTAGCTGTTCTCAGTAACGTTGGCAAGGTCAGTGATGTGCTTTAACTAGGTACAGCTCAGTCATGCAATTGTATGTATATTCCACCAAGACGACTCATGAACTGCATGCAAAATTTGTTCCCTTAAGACACTTCAGAGGCAGCCAGCCCAGGTGGTGAAATATTCTCTGAAGTCACTTAAAACGCAATGACTCCATTAAATGAAATAAAAAATGAGCATCAGCAGTCTTGCCAGCTGTAAGAATACAGATACCTGACATTCAGAAGCTTGTTGTGTAACAACCAACATCAATGTTCAGCCTTAGTCTGGCTCCAGCTGAATTCAAAGCAAGTTGAATGGAAGCAAGATCAGCTAGGGAGTTTATTTTATGTAAAATATAAACATGTTAACAGGAGAAAATACTGTTTTCTTATGTTACAACCTTAATAACCAACATGAGATTTATCTTACAGTTAAGTGGGTAGTGCAGGGTTTAATTACATGTACACGATTAAAAAGAGCAGATACTCAACTGTACACATACACTGTGTATTGTATGCTTTACTAGAAATTCAGTATTTCTATGTGTCCCCAATTGTGTGCCTAATAATTTTACTACCTCTTACTCCATTTAAAAAACTAGCACAAAATATTTAAGTAGTTTTATTATGATTGCATTGTTTTGACAAGGTAGAGAGGGACTATATATTTACAAACAGATATACATACTCAAAGCCTCCAATAAACCAGCCCTTTCCCTAGTTCTTCCTTTTCACTTTCTTCTTCCCCCTGCCCTACGCTCATATTCATACGGCATACGGTGACTTTACTCCTATACAGTCACGGATAAGTTATGCAGCTTGTGTTAGGTGGTCGTCTTTAACAAAAGCCACTGAAGCCAGAAAATTCTCTCCAGGAAAAGCACTTGAACCTGTAACATGGCTGCCCTGATGTTGCTCTTGCTGTTAGAATGAGAGTTGAGAGAGGACTAAGAAACAATTTAGCATGTGAACACTATCTGTCTTGGGACATTTGCAAACAAGGACACCATTCAAATGCAAAGCTGATGTTTAAGCTCACCCTTTTTAAAGAACATATACCTATTAATGAGGTTTTGGGGAGTGGAGAGAGAGGTGTTGCAAATATCCATTAATTATCTATGTGGCAATCAAGATGTTTTGGTAAACTGCAAGGTGCCTTCGCAAAGGGTTTGCTCCAGCCTCTTTAGAACCTCTAGGAGAAGGGTTAGGATTATCTAGAGGATGGAGCACCAACTTCAGTTGGGTACAAGCTGAGGGTTAGGAGGCTGCATGCCAGTCCAGCTCCTCCTACAGACCTGCCGTGCTATCACAGCAAAGTCATTTACTCTGTAATATTCTTACACAGAGTGACGTTGCCACCTGCAACAGCCTTCATCAGAAGCATCAGGCTGTTAAATTGACCACTGTGAATGGTACACACAAGTTAATTTATTTTACATTGTGCAATAGTCCCAGTCTTGATAACCAGATGAAGCAGAATTATTAAAGAATTATAGCAACTCTGAGACCTTGAATAGAGGGAGTTATGTGCAGTTTCATACTAAATCATTGAGGCAAAGCCAACAAGCAAATCTCCTAGGGGGCAAAGAATCATTAGTGTGTAAAAAGGTGTGGGTTTAGCACAGATGGTCCCATCAGGAGGGCACATGCCTCCTGATAGGTGTTATTTGACCTTGTATGCAAAAGCAATGTGTTAATCTGAACAAGCCTTGCAGACAGGTTCAAGAAATCTCTTTGAAGTAATGCATGTTAACTGGAGAGAAAATAGAAGGGTGTCTATCGAGGCTTCCCAAGGGCTATCTAAATATTAAGTGCCATATTAAATAGAGAAGAAACACCTCAGTGACAGAGCTGACGCAACAGGAAAAAGCCCTGGTCTTTCTATTGATCAAAGAGAATAGAATGTCTAAAAAACTAAGAATAACCCTTGCATTAACAACACAGAAAGTCAGTAACTTTCTGATATGGATAGCACAGATGCCAGCCTCTAGGAAACATCCAGTGTGTTTGACAGATGGTGTGGGTTTTTTACACCAGAACTTAGCCTACTTCATTATCTCTTCCCTTTATATGAGCCCAAGCGTAGAGAAGGAAGATGTAAAAGATTGCTCTCCTTGCTAGCACTCACACTAGGGCCAAGAATAAATGCAGCTCTTAACATTATTCATACTTGAGACTGTACAGAACACAGATAAAATGGCAAAGAAAGAGAGCAACACCTGTATCATCAGCTGATTGACAGCTAACTCTGTGTTTGGTAAAAGAGAATTCTCCTGTGAGAAGTGGAGTTTTTCTAAATTATAGTCATTGATAACTGTGCCACAGATTAAAGTATCACAATCATTCTCAAATGCATTAGCAGGTAGAGTGCAAAAAAAGGCTGTGAAATGTGCACTTTGAGTGCAACTCGTCAGGTACATACTGCTACCTGTAGCAGACTCGTAATAAATACTGCATCCTTGTTATGTATGAAGAAATATGTATGAACAAATTTGGGTCTCCCAAATTTAAAACCCTGCTAAGACTACAAGCCTAAAAATGGAAATTGGGTTGTAACTAGAGATGTTGGCTCACAAGCAAACAGCTGCAAAAACAAAAAGACAAAGGCAAAATGTTAAGCTGATTGGAATTTCACAAGATTGACATTGTTGCTTAAAGTGCTTGGGTTGATTACATTTTAAAAAATCAAAGTACATAAAAGTTAAAACAGAAAACTAATAATATTAACTACATAAGTTATCATACAAATACAATAACAGACAAACAAAAGAAAAATAAATTAAAACAAACACTGATAAAAGGTACTAGCAAAGAACAGGTACACAGCCAAAACTTCTTAAAACATCTAGTATACATTCAGCTGTAAGACACTGCTCACACTTAGCCACAAGCAACAAAAAAGAGATGAAACAAGACGGGGCTGCTGCTGAAAAGCATCAAATCACAGGCAGCTGCAAGTTGTCGGCTCAGGTCCCAAGTACATGATGCTGTAACAGATGGGGGAATGAAATGTAATGTCTGAAGATAAAAGACAGTTTGTGGTAGCATTTTAGGACCCACCATGTAACGTGAACTTCAGTTTCAGCTTAGCTAGGTCTTTAATATCTTTACTAAATCTAATATAAAAAAAACACCTACAGCTTTGTTTTCTTTAATCCAGCTGCTAAAGGAACAAGACTTTTAAGCTGTTATCTACTGCTCTGAGGTAACTGTAAATTATTAAAATAAAATTGACAGGAGTAATTTTGGGACTTAATTTCAAGAAGGTGTTCTGCTTCACTGGTATGGTTTCTCCATCACTCCCCTCTACTGTCTCCCTCTGCTATGCCCCCAAAATAGAAATTACATAAAATCCCAACAGCCTGTTCTGTGAAACATAAAAGTTGAGATCTGAGCTCATCCTCTTTGATAACTGATTCATCAGCACTGCAGTGCTTCATTGGGTTCAGTGGAAAAACAGCACAGGACAAAAATGTTCTTTTTTCTAAGTAAGAACATAGTAATAAGATGTATAAATTGACAATGCATCTTAGCGCGTGAAACTAGTAGAAAACTTCAGATGTCATTAGGCCTAATATACTCAGAACCTGACACCATAAAACCAGTCATTTTAGGGAAGCACAGAATACTATTAGACATCTGTGCTACAATTTTGTTGTCTAGCTGCTGGCTGAAAAGCTTTTATTGTCCTAGATATTTTTCCTTTCATAAGGAACTGGAACTCTAGACACAAGCATAAGAGAAAAAGTATTATGTTTTATTTAATAAACTAATCAACTAAAATACTTTACATCATATGAGGATCCGAGTCCTGCAAAACCTGGGGGAGTGGGCTTAATCTCACACAGAAGTTCTCCTGCCCAGACTGGTACTATTCATACAGCCGTGATGGACAGCTTTTGCTGGACTGAAGTCAAGACATTCAGCACACTGTAGACTGGATGTAACTTATAGAATTGTAACTGCTTTTTTTTTTTTTTTTAATCAAAAGAAAATCCTCCTTAGTTTAGCTGGTGTTAGCATAAAGTAAGCATTCCATAATTTTTCAGAGTTGCTGTCAGGCCACTGATGTTGGACTGGTGTGATACCAGTGCTGTGATCTTCTCAAGGGCTAGCATGAATTTAAAATGGTTTTTCACACTTTGTGAAAAGGCTTGTTCTAGTAATCTTACTCTCAATAACATACTGCAATTTTTCTATATGTTTTATAACCTAGAGCTGTCTTGCAGCTAGAGAAAACCAAAGATTATTATCCTGTACTTTAGCATTTAAATATTAATTCATATTATTAGCATTAAAAACAATTTTCAGATAAGTCAATTGAAATATGGAAAACATTTTCTAAAATTGAACTGATTTAAAACTTATTTTCTATAAAAAATTACTTTTCATATCAACAGAGGCCCTAAACATTCAAATGTTACTTTAAGCATAATCTTTTTTGTTGCTTGTTTTAAAATGAAAAATGGCCTAAGAATGTTCAGCAGTAAACTGTGAGGTACAGAACTTTGGACCAGCACTGGTTAATGCTGATCTAGAAAGTGCCTTCATTCACTACAAGCAAACCTTACCCACTTTAAAAGGCAAGTGGTTATTTTATATGGAAATTCTGAATAAATCCATTAAAGAGGGATTTGCAGGTTTAGCTTTTCAATGGAAAAGCTCCTGGGCCTCAATGAGAGTTGAAGTCTCCTGTAAGATGTCTGCCTTCTGTGTTAGAGACAGAACATTTCATTCTACCATCAATAAAAGAACTAGAGCTGCCTCCCAACTATGCTTATCTTGAGCCTGCATACCAGCCTTCATTCATGTGAGTGACCTCTGTAGACCACTACTATTATTCACCTAAGTACTCTGAAGTTACATTCTATGTCTGTTTTCTTCTATTGGTATAATAACATGATAAATCACAAATAACGTTAGATGAAAAGTCCACTTCTGTTTCTCATTCAGCGTAAAGTGCTACATTTCCTTAGTTTACAAAATGGCCGTTGACAAATACAACTGAACTTTAACTGATGTTACAGTAGAAGCTAGTACTCCATTTTCACCGTTATTTAACAAAAGATATTTCACATTCACAGAGGATTACAATGAAAAAAAAGCTATTCTCTTTTCTACAGAAGACTAAAATACAAGATTTAGCATTTCTTGAAATGGAGTGTCGGCCATAAAGTGGCAGGCAGGCTTCTTAAAGAAAAGAAGGACTAAAAGCAACATTGTCTAATAAATACTTAACGAAAATGAATGAAATATAACAGGGAGAAATAAATTTTGTGAGATGAGAATATTTCCTTGTAAATACTAGAACCAACTGTCAATCCCCCTCAAGACAACAAGACTGTTTTTGCTGTTGACTTCATTGGAATAGGAATTTGGCTACTGAAGTTCAAGAACTGTATAATGGACTGAAAATGTTAAACCAAGCAAGGTAGTTACCCAGTGTTACCACTGCCTTGACCTGCTATTGATCCCTTCTCATACCCTATTGATACTTTCTTCTACATTCATTCTTTGTCAAATTCTAGTATATGAGTTCAGTAATTTTATTAGCCAGTGTATGACTAGTGCCAGCCAAACTCACTCAGGAAAATCACAAAGTAAGCCTTTTGCACTAAGCCTTTTGATGTTTTTAAAATCATACTCCAGAGCCCTATCTGTTTCTCTGGTGACCCAAATGCTGTCAACATGACAAAAATGTTAGAGATGGTATATACATGACAGTGTGTGTAAGCTAATGGTTGTTATGTTTTATGTTATGTTGCTAAGAAATGGACTCTGTCTTGAGAAATAAAAATGGGACCTATAGATATTCAGAAAATTGCAGGATCATTCCCATGTCTTATGCATTGTATGAACAACACTTATTTAAATAGACTGTGTCATTTCAGTCCTGATGGATATGTTATACGTGAGAAACGTTGCAATCTCCGCAAACTCAATTAAGTAAACAACCTATGATATCGTTTTATCAGAAAGATAAATTACACTTATAGAGATTGAGTTTATCTCTGTCATATGTGTCATCTTGCTTTCTTTATACCAGTGCTCCAAAAGTTCTGAAATCTCACCTCATCTGTACTATCTCATGATAAACAAAGTGACTGAACATGCAGAATTACTTAGTCCCAGTGTAATTTAAACCCTTCTGGGTGAATTTTAGGCCTGAGATTATGCACTGAAAATTTTTAACAACCCAAAGCTTAAACGATTTTGGAAGAATATTTTTTTCTGCAGGAGAGAGTAACATGTAAAAAAATCCCCATTACAACCACAATTCCAGTCATCATGAAACAGATTTTTTTTTGCTTACACTTAAAATGGGTAAGTATATGTCAGGATGTATTTAAAGGAATGCTTTGTAAATCATCAACACACCCCAAAACCATTTAGAAAGTTTTAAACAATTTTGCCCTAAATGCAATGAACACTTCCATATAAAATACTACTCTAGCTGGATTGGGTTTAACAGTTGACAACCAAATCTTATTATCTGTAAATGTTAGTCCATATAAATTCCACTAAAATCTGATCGCAATTAACTCTTCAATCAGACGTAAAAACGGCAAACAACCTTCCCTCTCCAAAATAAAGTTCCGCATGTCAAAAATGGTTGGTCATAGTCAGTATCACATAGACCATTTAATAGGAGAGCGTATCGTCGTTTAATCATACAAGATGTGGTCTGTGTAAAAGTCAGTTAAGGGGGCCATCACCTTCTTTTGCGTGCAGCATCGTTGTGTGTAAATGTCACAGTTTGCCAAGTCACTCTCTTGACTGATAGAATAAAATATAGCCAGACTCTGAATTTTTTGATATATCAGAGGTCAGACCATAGAATTCTTCAATAGCTTGAGCGTCTATTTTCTGCAAAATAAATAAAAATTTTTAATGTGCTGTTAGGTAAAAGAAATACCAAACATGGATTAAAGGACTGTATAAACACAAAAGACACATTCAGTTATTTGTTTCAGGGTAGCAATTAGCAAATTCTGTTTGCAATTTAAGCAGTGAAAGGGTAATGTTCAGGGGCTAAGTCCTACTGGTTTCACTCATGGAAGTCAATAGGAATGTCTGTCTCATTCAACCTAACTGAATTAGGCTTTTTCCAATCACAAGGAGACTCCTTGGAATGCAGTAGTGAACACTGTTAAAAACAAATAAATGTCACCATGTGGCTCCATCTTTCTGAAATTTCCAGAAATCTTCTTCAAGACATGCCCCAACCAATGTCCCAGTTCTTACTGTCCTCCATTGGATTTACTCCTGGGAAATCAGACTCAAGACCTCAGTTTTGCCAAGGTGCCACAATGACTTAAAGGGTTTGCTTAGGCACAAATTGCAGAATGCTTAGACAGAATCTGTAATAGCTGTGGGCCAGATCCTGCTCTAATTCACAGACAAACCCAGGTCAACTACAGAATCCAGACTTTCTTTTAACTTCCCAATTGTTTAAAAGTTAAAATTATACAGTGATGCTAGCTTTACCCAGTCCAATTTTTGCCAAGTGATATTGCCAAGAATTGCAACATAGTTCCAGGATATTTTACGTTTTCATTAATTAAATTGACTTTATTAGATACAGAACGTATTCCAAATTAAACCCTTGAAGTCTGATATTAAAAACGTTTGATGTTGCTCTGAAATAAAACAATCCCCTCTGACACTGACAGAGTAAGAACTACAGGATTAATAATTTTGTTTGCAGTCTTACTTCCTAAGAGTTAAGCTAAATGTCACATTACAACCGAACTGTGGCTTTGCAGACTAGTAATCTATACCCAGATCTGGATCAGAATTTTAACCCCAAATAGAGAAGAGAACATAAACACAAAAGCTGTGCTCATGACCTTCAGTGTACTGACCTCTACAATGTCATCATCAAACAAGAGCCAAAATCCATGACTTTTCACAATAGTAATATAATGCCCCCGATTCGGTCCACTAGAAAGCAAAACAAAAACACAACCCTCAAAATAATAGAAGATAGTATTCAGTCCATTTTGATAAGTCACACTTCTAAATGCAAGCAGACTGAATTATAACAAAATGTTATGAAGAACATAGTAAACCCACCCCTGGTGGTACAGTAGACATTTACTCCTTTCACCTTTTTTTACTGACTCGTTGCAATGACTTCATCAACTGAAAGCTAAATGTGTTGTTTTCATCTGTGCCACGACCATTTGCAAATTAACCTATACAACACTTAACAATTTGCTCATGGCAGGCATAAACTATTGCAAATATTTTAAAAACATTATGAACTAAATTTAAGGGGGAAAATTGTTTGGTATCAACCATGAATATTTAGTTACATATAGTCTTTGAGAATTGGAGATCAAGTCATATTACTAGAGCCCCAAGGATTTTTCTATTTGTTTCATATTTGACAATACCCCATATGTAAGAAGCTTTATTAAAGCTATCATTTTCATTGCCTTCACAGGAGACCAAGGTGATCTGTTGTAGGGCCTACAAGTTAGCAGCATCTGGCCCTCACAAAGTCCTGGCTCCCACGATCTCTAAGTGGGCTGAGGAGGAAGGAGAGACAGCTCCACTAATTTAAGCCAATCTTGTGATTTTTGGAGGCCTGAGACATTATTTTTTAAACAAGTACAGATTTACCATGAGGGAGGGTGGCTAAGAGATTCAGGCCAAAATACTGGCAAGTTGGTGCAGCAGCAGGGTTTATGTCCTCCCTCTCGCTCTCCTCACATTTTGTCAGGCATGCCTCTGACCTTTGCAAATGTCAGGCAATAGCTCAAGATATACATGAAAGTCTCTTACCTTCCACAGTGAACAACAACAGCTACCAAGTCGTACATCCGATCTAAGTTGACAGCATCACCAGATGTGTTGAAGAGACGTAACTCCAGAGGAAATACTACACGATAAGACAGCTTAGTATACCTGTGCAATTGCTCCATATACTTGAATCTCTTGAGGTGTAAGGCAAGAATCATTGGCAGTTTTTTTACTCTCATCCTGTGAAACCATTAGAGTGCATATGATAAAGACCTGACCAGTGCAAAGCCATTTTGTCTTTCCTCAATGAGTAAATGTTTGCATTATGAAAGCACTTTGTAAGTAGCAGTAGTCAACTCTAGCAGTAGCTTCTAGACTTAAGACACATGTAATAGCTTTGAATCTGTCTGTAGGTTCTCTGGCCCACACAGAAAATGCAGTTGGGGTGTAAGGCCTCTAGGTATCTAAACACAGTAAGTATTCAAGCAGGAGGAACACGGCGAAACAGCCTGCTCTTCGCTTACCTTTTCTGTGCTTCTTGTTTACTGCAGCAAGTTTCACAGTAGTATTTTTGTTCACTACATAATGTCTCTGTGTTACTGAAGTCTCTGTAAATAAATACAATTATCAGTTCTTAAAGGATCTTAACACTTTTGCCCCACTTGGGCTGATGAACTGGAACCCTAAAAAGACACACAAGATGAAATACTCTCTCCACTGAGTCCAGTTTTCTAAAACGTCCAAAACAACTGTACTGGGGTTTGCAAAGGGACTTAAGGTATCAGGCTGCTAAGACAGCCCTGTATTAGGAGCTGAGGCCCTCCGTACAATACAGGTGGAGGGTCAGGTATCTCAAAATAGGACTTATATCCTGGTCTGTTACATGTCAAGTGGCTGCCTAGACTTGGGTGTAGTTGCTCAATATATTCAGTCCCTTCTTAAATTATTTGCAGAATGGAACATCTTCAAGTGCATTTCTGTCATCCCCAAATAGCTCACATTTTATGGTCTTCTTCTGTAAGATAGGTTTGAATCCTCTTACATGGAAGAAATAAATGGAACTCAGTTCTCTGCATCCTCTAACCTCTTGAACTGTCATACAGAAGCTATTTGATTATACCTTCTGTCTAAAAAAGGAAAGTGTCAGCTCGTACAGAAGATTTTGTAAGTTCTGATCAAGTAAATACACTTGGAAATGTTTCTGGATTGAGCTTTTGAAGTGATAGAGGCAGAGGAAGACTGGTTTGATAGGGACTCTCAGTTCAAAGAAAAGATTTGTTGGAAGTCACAGTGCTGATATGCTTTGGAGTAGAATTTTAGGTACCTAAAAAATCTTCCCTGTTAAAAAAATGACAGTAATTTTTTGTCATATCTAGTGTTACATTGCAGCTGAGCAGGTGTTTTGAGAACTGTAAATGCAGACATAAGCACCTATCTTCCACTCTAAGCACACAGGTTTTCTTGTGACTTTGGGCCTTAAATAGGTATAGCTGAAGTACAGAACTGTCTTGTTGATTCCATGTACGTTGTACCTAATAGACTTCTGAACTTCAGGCAAATTCAGACCCTTTCAGACCCAATAAACTTCATTCTACCATCGCAGTTCACATGCATGGAGGCTGAAGCCACACCGTCTGCAAATTCAGCCTGCTCTCACAGTAGGCAGCACCTAAATCACCTTACAAAGGCAAAGGGAGTGTTCTGAATGATTAGTTCTTCCTGGCATCATCACCACAGGAGTACATGGGAGAGCTGAAGTTTATACAGATTTCCAAGGCATATTTACATAACTTCATAAAAGGGGAGGATTCTCCATTTTTCAAGTTTTAAATTCTTTAAGGTTGACAGAGCATGACAAAGAGTCACTTCATATGACTGAATAACATTTATACTAACTGAGAATGCTTTTACTATGTTTTTTTCTTTATATGGTCTTAAACAATTTGATCAGAAAGTGCTGAAATTTAGGACAAAATACATCACTTGAAAAATAAGTTGCAACAAAACTTTGATCATAAGTATAATTTTTTATCTAAAAGAAAAATAAAGCATGATCACTGGAAAGGATTTGCTTCAGTAGTAAACACTGATCTTGAATATCTGATTTCACATTTGAATTTGAACACAAGATTAACTGAATTCAGCCAGTTCCTCTGAAAAACATGGTAACCTTTCAGGGAATCATAAGAGAAGAGCTGAAACTTTGGAAAAGATTGAGAGGGGTTATACGCGTGGGAAACATAATGCTGCAAGATTCAGTAGAATGTGCTTGTGTAAGTTTTAGGTCTTCTCTTAAGGAAAGTCTGATGTTTATTTTCAAAGCCTAAAGTCTCAAAGTCTCAATTAAAAAAAAAACAAAAACAAACCACCCACAAAAAAACTTGTGAAATTTATTTGTTTCCTTCCTGCCTCAAAGTGAAGCAATGGAAATAATAATTTTCTAAAATAAAGAAAAATGTACAGATGGTAGAAATTTGATAGATATCTGTTCTAGGCCAAACCTCCCATGAAAATGAATTAAACTCAAAGCGTTTCTGAATTCCTTTTAAAATGTATTAATTATTCTGAAACCAATAACATCTAACATTTTAAATGATAAGTTGACCGCTGTGGGAATTACACCTGTGAAAGCCAGAGAAATATGCAAATACTTGATGAGCTGAGGGACATTCCCTTACATGTCCGTTAGCATTTGTTCTTTTGCTCCTTTGTCTTCTGCTTCCACCTGACAAGCTCTTACCCTATTCTACCAAAGCAGGTGAGGCAGTTATGGAATTTAGAGGCTTTACTAATTCACTTATTCAGCACATATTAATTCCTTTTTCTGTACCAGGAACAAAACTAGTGGTATATTTATAAGCAGTAACTCTTTCCTTCGGGGAAGGGAGGTATGCAGGTGAAAATTTGATGCTTTTGCTGCCCTTTACAACTGCAACTTCAGTAGCTGTTTCATCAATTGAGAACTTTCAGCATGGCACTTTTAATAGATATTGAACAGTTAAAAACAACAGATCATTGACTGGAATGCATGCAAATTCTGCATGTACAAGAACTATAGCCTTGAGGAACTTTTCTCTATACCTGCAGAGCTAGTTTCAAGACATTTCTAATTCTTTCCTATTCCATTAACAGACTAATCCGCATTCTGTTTATATGGTATTTTAACAGGAGGAAGGAATTTTTAAATACACTCACTCAAGATATATTAATTTATCATTGATCTCATGTTCTTCCACAGTCCATCTCTCTACAGCCTCTATGCTACAGTGTGAAAGATGCTTTCTATTGTTTATAGGCATAAATAACACAAATTTTCTGTTTTAAGAGATGAGAGAATTCTTAGTGGAATAAAAAAGCACGGGTGGAATAGTTAAATGTCAGGATCAAGTGGACTGGTAAACTTTGCAATTCCCAGTGGAAATAAAAATAATGGATATGTACTATATTTGTTATCAGACTTCATTGCTTCAGGCCCAATTGTCTACCCTATGAAGTCAGACTATGCCAAAGGCTTGTATTGTTTGGACCTCTTATGAATACAAGGACCTTTTCAATCTGAAAAGCTACAGAAATAACTAAAAAGAGAATTCACCTGTAGTGGCAAAGAAATTCATTCTACTTAAACGTTATCTTGCAGTTTTTCTTTAATTACCTTTTTAGTGCAGTAGCACTTAAAGCTGTAAAGACACGGCAAAGCAGTTGTTAAAAAAACCAAAACAGCAAAGTTTCCAAAAAAAGTGATAATTTGGCTGTTCCTATTAACAGAAACCACAAAAGTACTTACATTTCATTTAATAATGTATAATACCATACAGCAATGAGAGGAAATATATATTCTAACTGAATATATGTTTTTTAAACAGAGGTAGACATGCTGCTAGTCTAAAAGACAATCAGAACAGACAATAGGTGATGACTCTCTCTCTGTTTAATCTGTAAATAGCAACCTGCACCTCCCACCCCAAGAAAAGAAAAACTGGGATTCTGCTTTCCTTTATTTCCAAAAGGAACAATGGGTGGACTTCAAAATGCATGTCATGCTGTTGGAGTAAACGCAGATACTATACTGTGATGTATAAACAATCTTTTAGGACATCCATTCTTCTCAGGACTGTGTAGATCTCTGCTGGAATATTGTGCCTAATTTTAGGCAACTGCACTTCAAGATAGAGTTCAAGAGAGAGGTTCAACTGGAGAGAAGGCTGAAGAGTAACGAACATGAGCAGAGATCTAGAGAAGATAGCCTGTGAAGGAAAGGTTGACTGATCTCAGGTTGTTTGACTTAAAAAGAAAGTGATTACATTCTTCCTGTATGTAAAAGGCTGCTGGTAAGAGGAAGGGGAGCAACCCCTGGTTTATGTCCAGAGTACACAGGGCAAGCAGAAACAGGGTTGAACTGAAATAAGGAAGATTCGTGTTACACAGAGGGAAACACTTGTTAGTAGTAAGAACAGGAAGGACTGGGATAGGCAATCAAGCCTACTGCTGGAAGAGCTTTTGGACCAGGCTGGACAAGCATCCTGTCTAGGGTGGAGATAGGGGCTAAAATCTTGGGTTCCTTTCAACTCCACCATTCAACCTGTTGGTTGCAGTAGTGCAGATGCAGTTCTTCCACATCTAAGCTACAGCCACTGGCTGTTCAGTAGTGGAAATGCTATTGGTACTTTCACTGAAGTACTCTGTGCCTTTGCATAAAACTCTGTGCCTTTCTAAACAAAACATTTCCAGGAAGCTTAACAACTAAGAAATTAAACAAAAAAAAAATGGAGAAAGCTGAAGGACAGATGGTAACTTATGTACAGCAGCAGTTTCTAACAAGCTCACCAGACTAAGCAGTAAGAAAAAGCCAGTGCTCAGTCTCCACTAACTGTGTATCATAGAACCAAATAAAAACTCAGGTTAGAAAGGACCTCAAAAGATGCACACTTCAGCCTCCTTGCATGTCAGTGTGATTTCAAACTGACTTTGAACACCATAGGGAAATGTAAGTAATGCTGACAAAAACAAGTTCAAAGAGGTGGCTACAGCGAAGAACTTAAAAGTGTGCAAACAAAAGCCTGTAGTACCAATACTGATTCAGTTATCGGTGACCATGAACACACAAAGAGACAATGGGAAAAAAAAACAAACAAATAATGCACTCCTTTCCAAAGCTGCTCTTCAGTTTGCTCACCTTTTAAAATGAGGCTAATTACTGCAGTGTGGACTACATGAGGGCTAAGGACTGCTACAGTACCCTACAGGACACCGAACAGAAGTTGAGAAGGAAAAAACTTACTGGATCTCATACTTTAAAATGTAACAGAAGTTACTTAGTACAATTGTGATATCCACAGAGAAATCACTGCTCTCTGACTCAGGAAATGGTTAGTACCTCATATGTTTTCTTTCTCTAACTGTCAGCTTGGGGTGAGATGCCAGGCAACCCTTCTTAGGCATTTCAGAATAACCGTTAAATGCGATTTCAAACTTGGTAGCAATTTTGGAGCTTGAAAGAGTAATTTGACCATTGATAATCATTACCTTAGAGCAGCAACATACTGTCTTAAATCTAGGTATCGGTTTATTGTATCAATGCCACAACTCCAGATATTTTAAATCTCTCAGAATAATCATCTATGCAAGTCTGAAAATTACTTTGATCTCTGAAGTATTTGTTTAATAGTTAAGAGTGTACTAGGAGCAGAAATCAAACTTAGAATAAAAGACTTCTCCCTGTAATTTTAGGATGAGACACAGATTAAGAAACTTATATGACAGAAAAGTAGACTTTTGAAATCTTTTGCCCTCTAGGGACTCTAGTGCTCATTCTGCAAAGCACACACTTAACTTTTAATATGCACATAAGTCCTAATCAACAAAGCGCTTGAGTAGAAGCTTAAAGATAAGCATACTTAAATCCCTTTGAAGCCAATTATTATTCTGCAGCAATTCTTCCAGATGACAAGGCAATCAATTATTTTCCCAAAGAGATGATTTTTTTTCTCTTTCAAGCACATACTTTGAAAGAGAAAGTGAGTAAAACAAAATACATTAATGCATATTTTGTCATTAGAGGAAATATCCAGTTTACAGTCTTTTTCTTCTGCTTAGGAAAATTTCAAAACCCAGTGTTACTCTACTTCTCTTTTCTGTACCTACTAGACTTAGAAAATTTAAAAAAGTCAGACAGAACTATCTCCCAAAGAGATGCATTCATTTACCTTAGACAGTGAGTAATTGATGTGTTCTGCTCCACATCAACAGAAAGGTCAAGAAAATCTTCATCTTTGCTACTAACCTGTTGCAAAAAATATACATGTAAAACAGAGACTTAGTAAAATGCCATATATCTAAATGCTGTTTATATCTATGCGCAAATGCTAAAGATAGAGCAATTTCTGCAGAAATAAATTACACAAAAGTAATTAATTTCAATGCTTTTAATTTTTTTTCTAGTTCATTGTGACTATAATTACTAGTAAGTCTACCAACCCAGCCTTCATATAATTTAACTTCTGTCTGTTCCACTTATCCAAGCCTACCAACATGGGCAAGTGACCGCAGTCTACTGTTCATGAAAGGGGAATCATCATCACCTATATTAGTTGTGACTGGTGCATTACATATGGTCCCTTGTTATGAAACACAGCCTAGTTTCCTATTTTACTGGAATTTTATTTACCATTTGTATAATATATTACACTATACAATCACAGTTTATACCCTACATAATTATTTCCACTATTAAGGATGCAATGGAGATATAATCCAAATAAGCAACTGTCAAGAAATTTCATATTTAACTATGCTACGTTTTCACTCCAGTGAGCATTCAAAAGGCTGGCTTTATATTTCTGGTTGACACGGTTGCATTTCCCCACTGAATATTGTTCCTGATCAATAATATTGATTAAAAAATTAAAAATTAAAGGTAAAAATTGCAAAGTGATAATTTGCAAAATCTTCTTATTTTGTAATTTTTTGGGGATGGAACAAGAGGAGAAAAATTCTAATGAGGAGTTTTTATATAAAAAAGTAACCCCAAATATTTTCAGAATGACAGATCTTGATTTATGCTTTGAAAATTATTTTTTCACTTAGAGTGTTTAATTTTGAAGATGAAATTACATAAAAAAACATAAAATCATCCAAATGGATAATTGTTGTAATACTTCAACTCAGTCAAAAAGACTGCAGAATTACTTACTGCACATTAACTTAGTCATATTCATAACAACCCATTCTGTTTATAAAATGCTGCATGAATGTTCCATATTTTGCCTCCTATGACTTCATTTCCTTAGAATAACTAAATCAGATGATAGGATAGTGAAGTTCAAATCAAGAACTTCAGTGAGGGGTTGAACCCATTGTTCGACGCAAGTCTCTTGTGCTCATATTTCTGCAGTTCTATGGATATGAAAGTTATGTACTACTTTCAGCTCATCTTTGCGTTATGTCAGGGATCCTATAAACACAGTGAATGCAGCCCATATCAGTCCTGAATCCAGAGGAACACCGTTAGCAGAATTAATTTTGATATTATCAAAGCTGTACAGAGGCATAACGTGCACCCAATTAAAATGAACAGGAGCTCTTCAAACAAAACTCCTCCCTGAGACATGACTCGACCCACGAGGGACAGGAAACCACAAAACTGGCAGCAATCAACTGCAGGACAAATATACAGCTAGAATTTGAAAGATAGAGCAACAAAGCTTCAGAGAACATTGTGTCTCTGCAGCTGGAACTAGAGTCCTGTCAGACACACTGCGTATCAAGAAAGAAGTTAAATACTTGGAAAAATCTTTGGCAAGTACAATGTTTCATTTGAATACCACAAAGCAGCTAGGAATTTTGTTATTGATTTCAGCACATCAAATATTTACTGAAAGGGGAAGATGAACTAGTTGGAGCTAGAATAATACAGACCAAAACTAAAGGTAGCTGGAAAACCAGATTCAAACTGCACTCTTTGTAAGTGAGAATAAGAACTGCTGGAATCTGAATGATTCTTCATATGCTACATATGAATATTTCACCAAAGGAACATCTTTTAGTCCATTTTAGTATTTCCTAAAGATTTCAAGATACAATAATACAAGAAAAACAAGCTGGAAAAGTATCCTGAGTAGTAGTAGTGTTTCTGCACTCACAGGAAGGTACAGACAAGCTTTCCTACAGCATCAATACCTAGCGCTATTTTTTCCATAAAGCTTGCTCACTTTGAATTACAAATAGGGTATTGTGCAGTTTTACTGTTACCCAAGGACACATCTGGATGTTACTACCTTTTGTCTAAGTAAATACTAGATATTAATTTAGAATTAGGCCACAGTTGTTTAAAGAAGCTTGTCAGTTAAAAAAATAACTCTATCCTTTTACTTATTTTAACTTGCTATTATTACTTGGGATTTTATAACTGAAATAGATTAAAGAATTAATTTTCAATATCTCTCATGTTTTCACTTATAGAAGCTTGCTCCAAACTTGGTCCAACCCCTTTTTTCATGTTGACTATCACTGTATCTGTTTCCCCCGTCGCCATCTCTGACTCAAATCCCTGGAGAAATCATATTTTCTTGGGATACAGAGCTATTCTTTATGATTAGAAATACCAGAATATGTTCTTTTACACATCTAGTAGGACCTGGGTAGGGTTTATCTCACCTAAATCCAGCTGTCTAAAGTTAGATATTTAACCTCAGCTTGCTGTCTGAAGATATGTTCTCTGGGTACCTTCTTCTCCCATCTTAATGCAGATAATCTAAAGTTGCATTTTCTTTAGAGGAAGTTCTTGGTAGCAATGCTGGTCTGAGTTAAAAACACATTATTCTTAGGCAAGATCAGTTTGCTGGCCTAGTTCACAGCATTGCTGCACCAACAATTGCAACAGCTCAGTAACACCATGGAGTCAGGAAAACCTGTATGGAGCAGAATATCTGATACTACTAAAAATTTTGTTTCATGAAACAGCATAGAGACAGATGGAGAGAGCTTCCTACAGGAGCTCCTTTGCAATCTCCATCATCTACAGAAGGAGCCGAGAAAACTAGTTCACCCTTGACACCTACCTTTTACAAAGTAAAGTTTAGGTGAGGTTAATTCCAACTTTTTTTGGAAAATCAGTCTTTGTTCTCCCCAAAACAGATTTTTTTCCTGTCTGTGTTACTCTTTCGCATAGCAACCTCACAGAGAAACTTTTTTTTAACTATTTCTTTTCCCTTTAAGTAGGAGCATGTTATTGAAAACGACAGAAATTGATAAGAGACTTGCAATCAGGTTTCCCAACTAAAACTAATTTTTACTCATACTTCAAACATAAGAGACTTCAAACTGACAGCGTTCTCTAGAAAATATTAGGGAGATAAATGAAAATATACGGTTTGTTAATAACAAACCCTCTGTATGCCAGTCACATTCTTAGGCTTGAATTAACACAAATCCATCTTAATATTTCACTTATTCATAGAATAATGATGTGAATATCTTCTCCCAAAGTTATAGCAATAAGGTAGTGTATTGATTAACTAGGAAGGATTTTAACTGTAGAGATATGTATTAGGACAGCAAGACTTGGCATAGGTTAGCCAAGTTATGCTTAGAAAAACAAATTTTTAGAAAAGAATATACTCACTTCAAGAAGTAAAGTCTACAGGAATATCCACAATTCTCAGATGCCTGAAAAGTTTCATATATGTGTATATATAAAATGTATCTATCTATTAATGGGTAACAACCAAAAAAAAAAAAAAAAAAAAAAAAATCTATCCCAATGCTTACGGTTTCACAGTTCAAACATCTAGTTTCGTTAGTCAGTGTTCCCTGAAAAATCTCATGCACCCAGGTGAGTTCTTGTTTATTGTTCTCTTCAGCTTCATTCATGTTGCCATTTTTCAGTTTCCCATTTTGCTTTTCCTGTTTCTTCTCCTCCTGCAAAATGTCTGCAATGGTGTTGAGCAGGTAATTTAAAAACTCATGTGCATCCTGCTGCATGTAGTTGTCAAAGAGATCTGTGAAGAAGAGAACCGAGATTTCTAAAGCTGAGTATATCCCTTCAAGAAAGCAAACTAAATCCATTATTTCTTTCCAAATACCTGTACTGGCCCTTGCTTAGCAAAGTATTTAGAATCATGCCAAAGAAGAGCAGTTTTGCAGTCACACTGGCTTCAGTGAAACTGCTTTGGGGGAAGGCTTCACCTCACCTAACTGTAGCTGTCTGAAAGGTTATGCTCTTCTCTGGAGTTGGTTGCATAGGCTCCCACTACAGTCAATGAAGAAAGCAAGAGGGTGACTCATCCTAAAATAATTCCTTAGACTAGATGCCTAACTTCAGGCAGCACCAACTCGCACCCATATATTCCAAGTCCTTCAGACACTTGGGAACATCATAGAGTTTGGACAGTAAGACACATGGCTGGGGAAGCTGAAGATGCTGGATGCTAACACATACTGGTGTACTGTATCTGGCTGGGATGGAGTTACCTTCCCTCACAGCAGCCCATACAGTGCTGTGCTTTGTGTGTGTGGCTAGAATGGTGTTGATAAGGCACCAATGTTTTGGCTGTTGCTGAGCAGTGCTCACACAGCACCAAGGCTGTCTCCAACTCTGCACTCCCACCAAAGGCTGGTAGGCTGGGGGTGGGCAAGATGTTGAGGGGGGACATAGCTGGGACAGTTGACCCAATCTGACCAAAGTGATATTCCATGCCATGTGACTTTGTGTTCAGCAATAAAAGCTAAGAGAAAGGAGTAGAGGGGGGCATTACTATTAAGATGTTTATCTTCTGAAGAAACTCCTATGCATATCAAGGCCCTGCTTCCCAGGGAGTGGCTGGAAATCACTTGCTGACGGGAGGTAAAGAATAAATCTCCTTTGGTTTTGCTTTGCTTCTGCATGCGGCCTTTGATTTTTTTTTTATTAAGCTGCCTTTATCTCAATGCACAAGTTTTTTTCATCTTATTTTCTCCCCCTGTCCTGCTGAGGAAGGGAGTGAGAGACAGGTTTTGTGGACACCTGGCAGCCAGTCAAGGTTAACCCACCACAAATAGTAATAATACCACGATCTAAAAATGCTCATTTTTCACAGACAAGTCTGATGAGCAGAGACTTGTCCTCTTCGATAAGAAATGCTTGCAAGAGGAGGGGAGAATCTCTTAGTGGTGATTTAGTACAGACTTCTCCAGTGAAGGTTTAATTTGCCCACCATGCTGAAGAAAAAAGAATCTGTGTTCCCAGAAATGTGTATTTTTATCCTGCTGCTCCTGAAAAAGCTCACACGGATTTCCTCAGAAAATAGTGCACAGATCCTTCGGCTTTGCTGTGTCTAACCCAGACACATAAGCAGGTTAATACACACCGAGTCTGGCCCTAATTTAAAAAAGTTAAAACCATAAGATCCAGTCCCTAAAAGCAATCCCCAACAGTATGGAGGCATTTATCACTAGATGACTCAGAGCTAACTTTGTCACACTTTCAAACGCTTGCTCTGGAATGAACAGTCTGCCCATTTATATGCTGTTAACAGGAAGCAATTTCTTCCAGGTGTTTGACTTGTACTTTGTCTCTTCATTCAAAGCTCCCCTGTTCCTAAGCATACCACCCACATTGATATGAATCCAGGCCAAAATGGAGCTGTGTGGCAGGCTTCCTTATTTCAAGATGTTCCTCATATCCCTTAGACAGAACTACTACAAGATTAGGCATACACTGTTGCCAACCTAATGCTCAAAAAGGGCCTGATGCTTCACAGAGTAAGACTGTGCCCACCACTTCTAAGAACAAGAGCAGCAGTTGACATGTAGTCCACTGAATACCACTACATGCATACAGTTACCTGTTCTCCAGGGTGTTTTGGACGACTAGTGGTGCCTGTAGCACTCCTAGGTCACACAGCTTCTATACTGCCAACTGCCCTCAACGTTTCTCTCTGCCATACTCCACAAACATATAATTAAAAAATTACAGCAGAGTGTCACCCTTTTCCCAGACCTAGTTCACTGTACAGTGCAGTCTGTTCCACCATGCTGTGAAAACATCATTAATTCATGCACCTCTGGAAGCTTATGAAACCTGGTACATTTATTTCAAGCATGATATCATGTATACAGACACTAAAATATTAATATCTAAACCCCAGAAAGTACTAAAAGCAATTTACATATCTAACCTGAACATCTGATTAATATGACCACATTGCACAATATTTATTTATGCTTTCCTGATCAATGTATGAATTTCTAAGAGGATTCCAGTTTTACACTTACCGTTCTCTTTTCGTAACCTTGATATGAACTTCTTTGGTGGAATAACTCCAACCTTCTTCTTCTGAGTAGCAATACTGTGGAAAAGATCTGCCAGGCAAGTCAAGAGATTTTCCTTCTTTTTCTGTTGGGCCTTGTATGATAATACATTTTCCCGAAATGGCCGGCAAAAATACAATGCCTGTAGCACGGAGTTACAGTAGCAGGTGTTCCCAAACTGCCATGAAAAATTAAAAACAATCTTAATCCTTGTGCATCACAATAAAACTAGTTGCTTCATTCAACTTTTGGCTTCTGTGCCCTTGTCACATACCAGCCATTTTGCCATGCAGCTGCTGTAGGAATACATTTTCATACCCACCCCTGACACTTCACAGAAAAAAAAAATAAAATGGTGTTCTAAATTAACTAGGATACAATTCGGTAAGCTTGTTTCCATACATTAATATACTCTTGCTGGGCTCTGTCTTACTGCTCAGCAGAAGAATGACTGATGTTTTCAATGGAAAGAATGACTATATCTGCTTTATTTATATGGGAATAAACAAGTGATTAAACACCCGTCTCACTCATTCTCCCTTTAGTCAGATAAAAAAATCTCCTCCTAAGAGAGTCACCAATGCAGACTGCTGTACCTAAGCTTGTACATAGTTCCGTTACTTCCTCCCTCATGTGTCATAGCTAAAATAGACTTTTAACTTTATTGACTTGTAAGTTTCAATCCCTGGGAACATTCATAGAACAGTAAACTCTCTTCTCTGGGGGTGTTTGAAGCTGTCTTCAAACATCTGATACAGTTTTGCAACTCACTTTACCTAAAATTGGAATGTAAGCAGCACTTTTTCAAAAATGACAACTGTACCTTAGAATAGGATTGGGGGAAGGGCAAAAAAACCCCAAGAAACCAGAGTTCAAGTAACATCAAAGCCATAGTTCTGTATATGGTTTACCTACTGAAAATGGTACTTACATTGACCAATCCAAAGTAGTGTTCATTGATTGGAAACTGCTCTGGGCCAATGTCTTTTTCCAGAGCAGAGGCATTGGTGCCCTATAAAAAAGAAGAGGGAAGAAATTATTTAGAATATTAAGATTCTAAAATCAAGTTATAGACAGTATCAAGAGAGAAACTAATTTTTTCCTTTCAGCTACAATTAGCCAAGCTAACTCTGTCTTACTAATGTGCAAGCACAACAGTCACATGAGCCAATAAAAATATTTGCAGTTCTAGGTAGTAGAGCTGGCCTGACCTGGACACTGTAGTAATGGCTGATTAGCAGTGAGCAGGTCACAACAACAGTGGCTCTCCCCACACCCACCTCCCCCCTTATTTTCACTGTGTACGTGAACAGCTGGATCCCATTACCCTCTTGCCTCATAGAGATACTTGTTGATCTTAAGCAAAACCCTTGAAGTTATCTTTGATAAACCAGTTCCTAGATGTAAGGCAGGTTTTCTAAGCATTACTGAAACTCCTCTGAATCCCTTCTAATTCACCAGCAGCCTTTAACAATACTTGGGCTCCAGACTGGCACCCAGTCCTAGTAACAACATCTCAAACGTTAAAAGCAAGTGTAATTTATCTGCCATTTTGTCCTGTCTAATATAAAGGGTGCAGAAGCCCAAGTACTGTTACATCTCTTAGTCACTGCCTCGGTATGGCAAGTTATGTTCAGTTGTATCTTCACTCCAACAGCAAAGTTGCTTTCACAACCACTGGTCTGTGAAGAACAGCCACTAATGTTGTATGTCACCTGTAGTTTTGCTATATTAAAATGCCCATTCTTAATCAAGCTTAGATTACCAAGCAAGCTAGACCGCTGCCAAAGCAAATGTCACCATTCCTATCCACTCTACTAGCACATAGATCCCTGTAGGAGCTCACCAAAAAACGTTGTATTTGGACAAGTATTCCCTACAAACATTTGTTCAGGACCTATCAGTTATCCAACTTTTAATCTGCATGGTAATTGCTTTACTGACATTATACACTTATTTCCTTACTGAGCATGCTCTGCAGTGTGAAGCATTAATATATTATGCTTTAGAATTTCCATCACACAGAACAGCACAGTTGGTTGACTTTCATAAAATCACGTAAAATGCCCTTGTAAACATGTCAACATGTAAAACATCTCAAAATGTCTGAGATTTCCTGTGTTCCTGAGGTTTGCTCAACATATCATTTGCTCAGAGACTTCATCAGCTAAAATTTTCAAAGCTACTGGTAATCCCATTCATTAATTCTGATGTCCCTTCCCCATCTTCTACCCAAAGCCTGATTTGTGTTTCCTTACTGCACCTACCATCACCACTGCTTTCTACAGTAGATTATTATTATTTCTTGTCAGCTCATCAAAAGAAGATGGTTTTAGTTAACAGAATCAGTGGTGTGAAACTCGGCACACGTCCTCTTTGAGAATTTGCAAGCCTTGAAAGTAAAAGAGCTCCTTCAAGTTGGCAGCTTCCAGAAAAGCTCCACAGATTTTGTATTTCACATCCCTTTATCAGATCTCTTTCCAGTCTCTCCCTGCCTCTCACATATATGTAGCTCATTGCTCAGACTAAGTGTATGTGATTTCCCAGACATTCCCTTTGAGACTGAAATACTTTACCTGCACAGGGCTCCACACAAAGCTTAAGGGATACGTGATATGTCCTCACCATGCTCTGCTAAGCTTCAGTGAGAAATTTGGAGAAAGGAATGATCTATACAAAGCAATTACTGGCAACCTTTCAATGGAGATGACAGTGTGATAATTATGTAAGTTCCATATGAAGATTAACTTCTTTGCTTGGAAAGTCAGCCTTGCCAAAGATGCACAGATTCAGAAGAGCATCCGACTTCCTGAGAGGGAGGAAACTGATGGACATTTGCCTATCTGATACTAACAGTGAGGCAAACAGGCACTGCTACCTTCAAAACCTTGTCTGATAAAAGAAAAACATGACTACAGAAGATTAATGCAGCTTCTGAAGAAAACCATCTTCATACTAACACTGTACAGCATTCAGATCAAAGCAAAGGTTTTCTTCGATTACACTTCTAGCGTTCCAATCAAGTTCCCTAACTTAAGAATGAAATGGGTGCTTTTCCAGTTTTGCAGGAAGTATTTTCCACACTGAAAAAAAAATAATCTCCTTCTAGAACTCATAGAAAATAATATCTCTAAAAAGTAACCTCCTACTCTTTCATAAACTACAGGCTAGTGTACACTGTTAGACAAGTAGAATGCAAGTACTCTGCTAATTAGTTGCTCCTCCATTACTCATTTGCCTTTCGTCCAGGGCCAGGGTTTCTTACTTCAGAGGATGCCAGATGGTTTGACAAATCCTTTCTAGCATTTAAATTGTCTTGTAAATATTGTGAGAAAGAGCAAGAATCAGGATTTACCAAACAAAATTATCACTGAAAGCCAAACAAATCCACGATGTGCATGAACTGATCTTCATATAAAAACTATATATTGCATGGAAATTTTCAAAGTACATGCTGTTGAAACAACATATGCCTAGTAAGGGCTCGTCATAGAGCTTTACCTCTCCAAAACCAGGCTTTGGCTGTTGCAAATATAAAACAAAGCACTGAGTGCTGGTTTCCCAATAAAACAAAGAGGTTAAATTCAGTCTTTGGGTAAGCTTACATAACTCTGTTAGGAATTGTGCCTTCTTATATCAAGAGCAATTTCAGTCTGGTTTATTTTAAGGTCTCCAAAAAGACACTGTTAAATTCATAGAAAAAGAAGAGTAGGAAAACAGGTAAGAATCACAGAGACCTAATACTTCTAAGCAGGATATATTTCTTACATGGAGAAAAAAAAATTTAGATAGACTATTTACTAAACTCCAACCATTGCCACGTTGCATATATATTACATATTTTGTGTAGGAAGTCTCCTCAAGAAGCAGTTGACATGATGGCAGAAGAAATTATTGGAAATTTTTCTCACCAAAGTATACCAGAAACCGTACACATAAGCCAGGTTTAACTGGAAAAAAATATGTTATTAGAGATGTGTTAAAGATGATTCAGAACTCAGTTTAAACCAGCCATAACAAATATAGAAAACATGCTAGCCTGTTGAGGTTAATCTACAGTAAAAATCAACCATGACTATTTAACATGTTTTTAAGCATGGTCGTGCTTGTTCCCACTCCCACTCCACTTCACTTCTGCAGTGAAAACTTGCTCAAACATTTTTAATGCAATCCATTCTCTATGGTTTTATAAACAGCCCTGTGCTTCAGCTAGGAGAAATATTCTACTGCAGCTGAATCTGCTGTAGTTTAATAAAAAACAGCAAGAGTGGCAGCGTGGCCACAGAGTCTGAAATGAGGAGACCACATAAGCCAATGAACTGGAATCTGGGATTATTGAATAAATTCATGCCAGGGTATAAAGACAATAAAGGAGACTGGCTCCTTCTTAAAATAATACACTAATGAAGGAAATGCAGCAAAGTGAGTGTGGTGGCCAGACCTCATGAGAATGAGAACTAGGTTAACATATAAACTCCTACTGTGTATTCTGTGGTGTTGGTGAACTTTGATTTCTCTGAAGATTTACCACTTAATTCAACAATCAGTATTCAGCCCGTATAAAATGGCAAAGACATACAGTTGGAGACATAGCCAAGCATGGGTCAATTCAGGCTCAGCCAAGACTTCTACCACAGCATTGCTCCAAAAACATTCTGGCTATATGACCTATATTTTTTCCTCTTGTTATTTTGCTCTAGGCCTTCCAATGGATAAGTCTGACAGTTTTCTTTTCAGCTGAAATTTCTGATAATGTTGCTAAAGTTGCTTAAGTAAAAAACCCTCCTGTTCCATTGCACTTTAGCATGTAAGCAAAATAACAGTGGGGAAAAAAAAATAAGACATCAGATTAGATCATTAAATCACATGTAGCAAAATAACCTAAATACAATTGTTCTATGGATGATGAGAAATTGAATAGAGCTAATATGAAAGACACTGCAAACAGAAGACAGCAAATCAGACTAACTTTCCAGTATGATAGAGCTATCAAAAATGACACTAACTTTCTAGAAATATACATGTTAAATTTAAAGTAAATGAGTGCAGTAAAGAAATTAGGACATTTCATACGTCACCTATGGAAAACCTATTAAATAGGTATCACCAAATAAAGAGAAACATAGTATGAATAACCATCAAACAATAAAATACAAAACAAGAAATAACAAGAAATATCTTGTTCACAAGCAAATCTGAAAAATATAAGGAAAACACATAAAAATTGAATTGTGAAAACAGAAACTTAACAAATATACAAAGAATAAGAGATCAACGAAGGAAGATGGCTGGTCCATGGCAAAGGGCTTCAGACCATATACAGCTGTGAACTAGATTATTTTTTTTTATGTATTCAGGGAAAGTGAGAGCAGTGTGCTAGAAATAGAGTTGTTTCCTGAAGGGAGAAACTGAAGACTTAAGATAAACTAAGGGTGACGTCTGGGCTGGTAGAAGAGAAATTAGAATAAAAATAGAAATGGTTTCAAGGCCAGGCAGCCTGAGTTTCAGGATTTTGGAAGGCACAGCATAGGGGAAGGAAGGGAAAAAGCAGATAAAGAAAGATGTGGAAGGTCTCCTGGCCAACAAACGGCAGTGATGGATAACTCAAAAGAGAGGAAGCAACTGTAAATAAAATCCAAACTTAGCTCCCAGAAGCAACACAAAAAAAACGAGAGTAAGAGAAGAGCAAGCAATATCACACCATGCAGTATATATGCAACTGCTTTCAATTGACATATCACCTGTCCTCAGTGTTGGACTTCAACTATCTCCAGGGACAACCTCAGCTTCCAGAGAGATATTGTAACTGGAATAGCTAAACCAGGCTTCTTCCAAACTCATAGATATTAAATGTCAAACCTGAAATGCTTCTGTAATTTTTAAAGTGTAAGTCCCACAAGATGGCTGAATTTAACCAGATTAGCTTCTCTTTTTTTTTTTTTTTCTTTCTGCAAAGAAATGTTTTATTGTTCCTCCAGCAGAGCTATTTTGGGTCTTTGTTGCCACAAGATAAAAGAGGAAAGAGGATGCTACGAAAAACGTAGGTGATCATAGTAAACAGTAACAGCATATTGACTGACCGAAAAACCACTATGCACTCATATTTTTGAAGGAAAGGTGATTTAAGACAGTGTATCTAAATAAATTATTTTTGTGTATTTTTTTCCAAAGAGTTTTCTGATCATCAAGGCAAATTACAAGAGTTTAAAAGGAGATGTCTAACTTGTTTTTTGCTGGATGCACTAAACTATCTCTAATCACAGATCTAAATATTACATATACCATAAATAACTTCAGCTCGTTATGTGTGTTACCAAGAAACGGATAAAAATTGAGAGCCTGAAATCCTGAACCACTTAAAATCTTGGACAAAGTGTTTAAGGCATTCAGTCTTATATAGCTTAAAAAACTTGGTTCTCTCAAAGCACAAAGCAACCAAGCACTGGAAGTAGGTTCGAGTGAAGTGTTACAAGTTCAGTATCTAAACTCCTAAGTAATTTTTTAAAAATATTGACCTTTAAAGTTTCCATGGTTAGACATCCTTTACCAAACTGCAACTCAGTATTCTCTCATGAGTCTGTCTCCATTCTCAGCTTAATTATTCTTGGATTAGTGGCACTCAGACTTTTGCTGGAACAAGTAGCAAAAACATTTTTTTTTTGGCCAGTTTCCTTCTTCAGAACACATAACCTCAAGATGGCCTCACAAGTGAAAAAGAAACTGAGGTTTGCTTACAGACTATAATTTCTTCAACATTTTTGTCTGGGCCACCCAGACTGCGTACGTGGTGCCTCAGAGCATTCTAAAGTCAAGGCACCTTCTAGACTTCATCACAGCTGCACCAGCTGGAGTACTCTTTGATAACCTGGAGACAGAAGAAAGAATATCTTCATTAAATCTCAATATAACATGAATTATGAGGGCTGCGGTTATGCTGCAGGACAGGTTTAGAATTCAAAATTATTTTTGACAGTCAATTTTTGACAATGTTTTTCTTTCAGAGAAATGCTCTAAAAAGCCGAGACAAGTGCAAGATTCTGCACATGAAGAGAAGGATCACCTGTACAAGCACAGAATGGGAAACAGCTGACTAAGGTAGTAGTGCTTAAAAAAAAAAAAAAAAGTCTAGAGACCATAGTGTTGTATAAGATGAATAAGCATCAGCTATGCAGTGCTACTTCAAAAAAACACAACACCAACAACAAATGTTGACAACATAATGAAATTCTTACAGACAGGAGTACAAAGTACTTAAAGTAACTTTCCTGTTTAACTTGTCACTGGTAAGACTCCAGACAGGTCCTTATATCCAGGTTTGGGTGCTAAGTTTCAAGAAGGATGAAGATAACTGGAGGGAATCCGAAAGAAGGCAATCAAAATGAAAAACTCAACTCTAGAGAAAAATGACCTGTAAAAAAGGATTGAACAGTGCTGTGTTGCATAAGATAGAAAAGGCTGAGGCAGGGCATGACAATATTTTCAAGTATATAGTTTGTTACAGAAGGGAGCTAGTCTGTTCTCTGTCTCAAGGGTGGGCAGGATGAGAAGTACCAAGCTCAAATTATGGTAATGTAGATTCATGTAAGACATTAGGAAACATTCCAGTCATAAGGACATTGAAGCATTGGGATAGACTGCCTAGAGAGATGATGTAGTCACTATCACTGGAAATGCTTCAAGTTTGACAGACACACATTGGAAATAACACAGCTTTATCAAATGGAATTCCAGTGGACAGCTGGAAACTTTGTTGTCCTAGGACAGTTTAGATGCAACTATTATTGGGTCATTAATTGTGAAATCAAATTAAACAACACACAATATCCAATAATAGCTGGCTTGAAACCATCAGCACAGCAGCCTTCTCTGCGAAGGCTGAGTATACCCAAGAACATGCTTATAATGGAGCTCTGACGGAGCTCATTTCTTCCGCAGAAGTACTGATATACTGTGGTGTTAAAAGTACATAATGTACATAAATGTATATAAGTGTATCTACTGAACAGGCAGCCAAGGAGAGTTTCTTGAGGCTAAAGGAAGATCGGCAGAAGAGACTTTGCTGACTGCTTCTCTGACTGGCCATGATTTACACCCCACAGACTGTGATCCTTCAAGCCCATCAGAATGTCACCTCCTGTGTGGCACTTGCCCACCACGCACAGTCAATCAGGGTCCATCCAGAGTCTGCTTTTAATCCCATCTCTTCCACAATTCAGACTCACTCGGCCTTGCAGAGCTGTAATTAACAGGTTCCTTTATTAAGGTATTTAGCTTAACCACTGGTTTGCTCTTAATTCAGCAACTTGAGGCCAAAGACTATACGCATCTAAACGAAACACACTGTAAACCACACATTGTATTCACGAATTGTCCCGTTGTGCTTATATTCTAAACAACTAGTAAGTGCATGATAACCACTTTAGCTATAAAAAAGGTATTCAAGCCTCAGCCATTAGTCCAGGTTATACACTGCAAATGACGTATTAGGATGTTTCTCGTTTTGCATATCCTCTTCTATCCAATAAAAAGTATCTTTTGTGGACTTCTATTTATCTTTTGATGGAATGTACACTTTCTGCTTGTCAGTCCAGTACCTGTTTGTCAGCCATACTCTGAAGTTTCTCATTACTTCAGAAAGGTATTACAATAATTAGACCACATTCTCTATATTTTTAATATTTTTGTTTCTATATTTTCTAGATATGTCATAGTGAAATTGTGCACTCTTGAGACTATGCTTCTAAAATTGCATTGCTTGAACTGCCTGTAACTAATCTTTTCAGATGTAAAAATCTATTTGCCTTTATCAATCTAAGTATGCCTTCAGATAGCTGTTTTACTGTCTTGGCATGTATTATTCTGCCTTAATCTCTGTTTATGAGAAGTTTTAAAAGTCATGAAGAAATGTACACTACAGGTTGTCCAAATTAATAAATCCAGTCAAAAGTCATAGTGATCAATTCTGTAATCCAATAACACTTTTATTGTGTGAAGCAGAATTTGACTATTTTTTCAGCATTACAAGTGTAATTTTTTTTATATCAAGCATTTTCCAAACCTATGTTTGTAGTTTGAGTCCTCATTCTGCCAATGCCCTATATTCAAACAAATTCTGCAATGAGTCTCAAAATCACGACATTAAAAACAAAGAAACAAACAAAAAATCCAACAGTTATTCTTATTGGCTTCCTGAATGTAGAGACTCTCAGGTTTTTATGTTTTTCTCTACATCCTAGTTTCTAGGATGGTTAGAAACTTCTTTTTTTTAAAAAAAAAATGAAAGCTGAAATTCACAGGTATTTACCTAATTCCTGGTGAATTGTGTGAATGTTTTCCTGAAGAAAAACACCATTTGTTATGAAAATCACAGAGACTAAGAGAAGAACCAGTAACATGAAAGCCCAATTAATAAAACCCAAAATTAATCTGAGGAACTGCAACTTTTTCTTCCAAAGGATATCTATATAACAACTACCAGGAGCAACTGTGAAGTATCTCAGACAATACCTTGTATCAGAAGCAATCCAAATGTGTTCAGAATGTCCCAGTTATTAGATTGACAGAGCACCCTGAAGTGCAGAGCAGATTATTTGAAATACTGGTACAAAATTATGAAAGAGGGCTTTAATGTTCTCAGCCAAATACTAAAAGGTATTTAGAAGAAATATGGTCCACAGAGCTTGTTAGCCATCTCTGTAAAAATATATGTCAATACATTCTGAAATGGTTAGATGTCCTTCACTGCACATAACAGTAACATCCCTAGGCCACAGCCGCAGCATGAGCTTAAGTCAGAACTCCAGGTTGTACCAAAAGGTCATCAACAGAGAAACATACTGCAAAGGATTTCAGTAAGCAACTATCTTAAAATGCCAGCATACATTTGAACCAGCATTCTGTACTTGAGTCATCTGGTTGTCTCACAGAAACGATACCAAAGACGATTACAGCATCCTAGGAGCTAAAAGCACATCCCTAGTTTGTGGCTACAGTCTACAAGGGTTACATGGCAGCGGGTGTTGGTGTCCCCTCAAATCAGGTTTCTTCAGTGTATCTTATGTTCAGTGTATCTACCCTACCTGTCCTACATAAAAGCTGACGATCGCCTATTGTATACCTCCTTCTGTGGCAAACCTGGTGTGCAGACAGAGCGGATGAACTTGCCCAGTGTCTGAAAGGCAGGTAAGAGGAACGTCCTGGGGACTAGACCTCCCTTTTCAGTGAGGGTGCCCACTGTGCCCACATAAAAGTCCCACCGATTCCTTCCAAGCACAGTTACTTTCATCCCCTCCAATCCAGCAGAACAGGTTTTAGCTCTTTGTCTCATTAACCAAATCAATGAATAATAACTAGTACTATTGTTATTATAACTAAGGGGACAAAACTGGTAAAAGACAATAGAGGAATTTTGTTTAATTCTAGACAGTTGTGCACTTAAATATTCACTACAAATAAATTTGCCAAGTGGAAAGTTTGTACCTAACATTTTTTCTTACTGTTTAACTCCTGCTGTGTCCATCGCAGCATGCAAGTGCTTATCCAGTGAATATATATACTAAATCTCTTTTGCAAGCAAGTTAAATACTGTCCCTGACTTCCTTGCTTCTCTACACTTGTTTTGATCCTTCCTGGAAAAGACTGAATCTCTACCATCTTCAGGAGATCAAAATTACAACCTGAGATACTAGACCTCAGGCGGTCAGCTAAATAACATACATCCTAAAACGCTGACTAGCCAGGTTCCCTTGAGCTAAATTCATTCAGCTAAATTTCATCTATTTTTCCATTTCAGGACATGAAAGCACTTGGACAAACAAACAGAAAAAATTTTGTCAAGAAAGGACTACCATTGAAAACATAATCTATGTTGCATTCAGAGCAGGACAAGTATTTCAGGACCAATTCCTCCCTCTGTCTCTCTCCCCCTGCTGCCGCCCCCTTCCCCTGAAAATCAACCAGGCATCATCCATTTTTTTTGTGAAAGTTAAGAAAAAAAAAACTCTGTGAACCACCTCAAGTGGAATGGGAATGGAAAAAGATAAAGAAGAACAGAATTTTCTTTTCATTGCTGCATTCAGCCAGGTTAAAAAACTTAGAAACATATTATTATGCATCATTATTTACCAAAATATATTATATTACCTAAGAATTACGCAGCTATTTCTTAGTCCACACTTTGTAAGTGGTTCAGTTCTTCAAGCACTATGTTATAGTGCAGGAACAAGGTCTGGGAATTAACATCTTTGTCTGGTAGATTTTTACAGATGCCCTAAATGAAACCAGCACTGGACATATTCAGGTTTTATACAGGTAAAAGGTTTCCTTATATACATCCAACCTTCCAAAGTCCCATTCTTATAGAGGGTTGTCATAGCTCCTTCTGCAGATCAGCGAGTTCCAAGTCCACCACCTCATCTAAGTGGACATATTTTTGGAGGAGCCATAACGCAATGTTGCCAATACTTCCGAGAATTTATGTTTCTCTTACAGGCCCAAATTCCTGTAGCTTTCTGAAAATCTCAGCTTTTTTTTCCTAAAAGAACTTCCAGTCCTTGTAGGTTACCCAGAAAAGTCTGAGTGTGACCAGCACAACACAACATCTCTAAAAGCTAAGTACACAGACCTCAAGGAATACGTAGCTTTAAAACATCATTATTGTTAAACCAACTTCACCTTCTGTCACAATACTGGTACCCTGAGCATCAATTGCCTTGAACTATGAGCCTTTTCTGCCTAAGGCTCTAGTTCTTCCCTTCAGTCTCTCCATTTCTCAGATGCTACTTTTGCAGGATACACTGGCAGTGACAGCTGAGCAGCACACCATTAGAACAACCTCAGTCGGTTTTGTCGTGGATCTGTTCAGTCTTTGGGAGAAGTGTACTGTATACAAGTACATCTGTCTGAAGCACACGAAAGAAATCATGGATTTTTCGTACTTTATCCAAATGCTAAAGTCTTACAACCACCTAAGAGTCTCCAGCTCCCCTTCATGTGGTGCTCTCTTATGCAGGCTGCAGGGCATCACATTCACCATTCACCAGCAATTAAAACCAGAGCCTGCCTCAGAAGGAAGGTAAGTGCACCCAGGTTTTCTCCTCACTCCTGCACTTTCCTAAACCTTTCCTTGCAGTATCCCTGGCCTACTGGCCCACAGGACTGGGAATTATTAAGAACAATGAAAAGTTTAGAAAACTACTTACTGTGAGTGAAGAAAGGTGAGCACCCAGATTATTTTACCCCAAGTCTGGATTTTGTATTTTTTTAACCCCAAATCCAACCCTCCCTTTCTGCATTTCAGAGCAGGCATTTCAAAAGGGAGGACTGAGGCTTAAGTCAGAACTATGCGTGCGATGCCCTGGGCATCTGGTTGGAAACAACAGAGCAAGCCCACTTAAGTGGAAGGGTGGACATGTGGAAGGGTGGACAGCTGGAAGGAGAGCAGGCTCGCAATCCGTACTCTCTCTCTCAGACTGCTGTTGCTGACCCCGCAAGGAGCCAGGCCTCTGGGGCTGTGCCTGTTGCCTTACCCTAGAGGTAGGCTCCATTCTCCAGGGCAGATGAATGGTATGTGTGGCATCTCCAGCACAAGGCATGCTGGGGCACCACATGGAGGGAAGCTGGCAACTGCATGTAGCTGCTCTTGAGGAACCTGGAAATAAGGGGGGAAAACACAGACTAAAACAACAAAATGTGCAGAAATAGGCTTCTCTTCTGTTCGCATTTCAGTGTTTAGCACACACCTATTTCTTTGGCAAGTTTGTTACTGCCTCACTGTATTAGTAAACCTTTGATAGACAAAGTTTGAGCTCTCCCTTCTCCCACCAAGTTTCAAAAATCTGAACCCAAACAGATGCTCCAAGTGTGTTAAGATTAAAATTAGACCCAAGCACAACGCAGAAAGTGTCCTTTCAACTGTTCCTGGGGAAGAAAGTGCAAAGTCTGAACACAACAAACAAAAATATTAATGTTTCCTTATTCCTTCCTAATTGCCTAGGCTGATTTAGAGAAAGCAAAGTGATTCAAGAGTACTTAACAAACAGCAGTCCTCTCTGGGTGGCACGCAGTGCAAGCTAAACCCTGACATTGGCTCTAAAGCCAAGACTTCCTAGAACAGGTACCTAGCACTGGGATTCAAAAGCGTATTATCAAGCATCTAAACATCCTCGTTTTCTGTGTAACCTGGGGAGCTCCTGACCCCATGAGACAACAGGGTGCCTGCTTCAGAGGGTTAAATGGGGTCGCTGACTTCATGCGGATACAGACCCCAACTTTGCGGTCTTTTCGCAAGATTATTAGGGCAGAAGGAAGCGCAGGAGGAGGAAGGGCGGGCTGCGGCTCGGTCTGCAACGCGTATCGGCCGGGGCCAGCCCCGCTCCAGAGGGCCCCGCACCGGCTCGGCATCTCCGTCCCTCCCCGGGCCGCTCCGGGAAAACTCCTCG
>NW_009622314.1:0-9821 GCF_000690535.1 Cariama cristata | reverse complement strand
TGCGTGCTGCAGGACGGCGAGGTCTTCGAGAAGGCGGGTGTGAACGTGTCCGTGGTGTTCGGGCTCCTGTCGGAGGAGGCAGCGCGGCAGATGCGAAGCAGAGGGAAGTCTCTGAAGGCCAAAGACGGTAAGGTGTCCGGCGGGGAGGTGGGGTCGGGGACCGCGACGCGTTCGACCAGGTGTTCGCTTGCCGCTACTCTGAAAGCAGTCTAGCCTTTGAGCTGAACGCGAGGAAGGCAGGACTAACCAATGCTCAAGGGTTTCGTTTGTGTCGTGGTGTTTCTGACGGGTAAGCCTGGCAGGTGGACTTCCATCTTCCTGAAAGCTTGGTATTGGAGTGCTCCTTCCTCTGTCATGCTGCTTTAAGCAATGTACTGTGGGTGCAGGTTCTTTCCCGGTAACGATGCTGTAGCTCAACAGTGAAACAGCGCATGAGTTACGTACCAAAGAGGCTGAAGGAGAGAACCAAAAAGACCTGAAGGCTGAAGAGGATTCAATGCACGTTTGTGTAGCAGAGGGTAATTGTGAGGGCTGGGGGTGGTGGAAAGCCTTAGCAGTGCCTTACGTTTTAAGTAGTCTTCATCTAATCGGTGCTCTAACATATCATTGCATTTTAAGACAAATACAAAAAAAAAGCATTTAGTTAGGTGCACAGAAGTCTGTGGATGAGAAGTAAATTGCACATTGATTAATAATTACGGTGACCCAACATGAGAAATTTTCTTGTAGTGGAACATTAGCTTGGAACCTAAGAAAAAACAGTGATGTTCCTTAAATGATAATAAATGAAGTTATTTGAAAAACTGAAGGTTTATTTCTGTGCATCTTTTTATCTAGGGAAGCTGCCTTTTTGCGCCATGGGTGTGAGCTCTGTTATCCATCCAAAGAACCCTCATGTTCCAACCATGCACTTCAACTACAGATACTTTGAAATTGAAGAAGCAGACGGTAAGCATTTTAATCCAATGAAGTATGTATGAAAAGTATGACTCCACATGAAGGAAACATGAACACATGGCTAGGGTGAGAGGTTAAGAACTGGTCCCGGTTTGTTCCCAGCTGTGCCAAGGATCTGT
Organism: Cariama cristata; assembly: GCF_000690535.1. NCBI lineage: Eukaryota > Metazoa > Chordata > Aves > Cariamiformes > Cariamidae > Cariama > Cariama cristata. Next base: position 8,745 of record NW_009622314.1, on the reverse strand, counting down.
TGTGCCAGACCTTTAATCTCTGGGCCTTTGTCCATTTGTAGAATCAGTGAGGTGTGGGCATCTGGTAAAGCGGTTTGCAGTTTAATTTTTGCAGAGTGCACCAGGGGTTTCAGATTTAAATTAAAATACAGGAGGTTATAAATATATGTAAAGCATATTCAAAGAAGCAATTCTAGAATTTAGTAAAAGAAGAGTCTGTGAAGGACAGATGAGCATTCTGGGCAGGATGTACCTTTGTCTCAGAAGCTGGGGGAGACAGACTGTCAGAAACGTAGCTCTTTAACTGCATTGCGCCTTTTTTTCCCTGAGTTTCTGCAACTTGCCGCTGTCTGAAGTGGGACTGCAGGCTAGGTGGTCAAATGCTGAGAGGCCATCGATACCTTGTGACAGCTTATGTACTGTCAGAAGCTCAAAGAGAGTTTTCTTTCAGTTATTTTGCCAGAGCAGTATGGATCATTTCTAGTCAATTACTTCCCTGGGCTTAATAATGATGTTCTCTTTCTTTGGCATGTAATAAAATGTGTCTGGATTCTTGATTAGGAGTTGCCAGCCCATTTTGTGAAATTGATATCCTGTAGTCAGGGTCAGCGGTCCAAAATACTGAACAAATGGTTTTCACTGCTTTGAAATTTGTTTCGTGTTTTGCTGAAGTCACCGCTCATCGCACTACCTTGAACTCAAATTTTTCATGATTGAGGTTTAGGGACACCACTGAATAATGATTTTGGTTTGTATTGTAAAGGTAGTTGTTAGTTCTTGGTGAACCACTAGTAACATACTGCTCTTTGGAAGTTTAAAAGCAAAATGTTGCTGCTTGCCTCTCTCCTGTAGGAACTAAACAGTGGTGGTTTGGTGGTGGGACTGACCTCACTCCAACTTACTTGAATGAAGAGGATGCCGTTCATTTTCACAAGACTCTGAAAGAAGCCTGTGACAAGCATGATCTGAAGCTGTATCCCAAGTACAAGAAATGGTATGTGGGGAGAGATGCACTTGGGTTACTTTTGTGGGAGCAGAAGGCTGCACTGCATATTGCCAGTTCAGTGTACTCTAGGAACAGTAGGTTCTGCTGCCTTTTGAAAAGTATCAGCAAACCCTAAGGAAAAGCAGCAGATGTATACCAGGACAAAATGTAGTCTAAAACAATCTCTTATTTACAGAGGTCTCAGTTTTTCAAATCAGAGGGCTGACAACTAGGATCCTAAGTCTATAGCCCAAATTAAAACCAAGCTGACTCTCCAGGACCTTGTAAGCCACAGACTTCACTAGGCAATTTAAAAATTCCTTTTAGCCTCTGGTGTTAAACTAGGACAAGACTTTTGCCCCATGGACTTGCACAAATTTGCTTACAGTGAATTCATGGTAAATGTGTGTGACAGCGCTGCAGTTCCGAAAATCTCACTCCAGTTTTTCTGCCTTCAGTCTGACCTTTGTGACCTTTTTTTTTTCTTTTTCTTTTTTTTGCCAGGTAGGTAGAGGAGTTTGTCCTTAATGTAGAAGCTTCATAATTTTGATGGAGCTGTACTTTTTTTCCAGTGACACGTTCACTGAGAGTTCAACAGCATATTCTCTAAAGATGCAAATTTGGAATGTTCTTCTTGAGTGAGATACAAGTGATGGGATCCTTCACTGTTCAGTGGGGGCTTGCTGCTCTATGTCTGATAATCCTATCTGCTACAGGCTGTAGTATCCAGGAAGGAGGGGTTACCCTTTTGTAAGCTACCAGGTCTTGTCTGAAGACAGGAGATAAAGTGGGTGTGGTAGCTCCGGTGGCTTAGTAGAGCCTTAAGTATAACCTTAGTATAACCTTAAGACTACAGTCTTGTTCTCTGAGGAAATTTTGCAAGGTGTCTGCCTTAATAGTCAAGTCATTTGCAGCATAGGCTAGCAATGCCAGCTGCAGGTGGTTGCAGAGAAGGATGCCTGTTCTTAGTCCAAGGGCAGCTCAGGGGAGGACTAATTGTTTCCCATGGACAAAGGCAGTTTTCTCAATCCCAGCATGAGTATTTCCTGTAAGCAGCAGCTGTGTAGGGGCACGCGGTTCTCACTGCCAGAGCAGCGCGAGTCTCCTCTGAGCTTCTACTAATTAGCATTGCCCCTTTTCCCACCTTTCTCAAACATAAAAGCTCTTGTATATTTACCATGCTGTCTTCCTGATCTAGCTTTAAGACTTTTGTCAGGCTTGTTCTCTTTTGCGTTTCTGAGAGCCTTTTTTCCTAACGCTTCCTGCTGCCATAAAATAAAAAAGTTGATCATCCCAGTGAATTAAAAAAAAAAGCTTAGGTTATCTGTTACATCTCCATGTCTCTCCTGCTATGGTCATGCCATTTATATTGCTTGAGAACAGCGACTGTGGATGGATACACGTATGGAAAACTAGTCCTAAAAGAAGGCAAGGTTTCCTTGCTGTTGATGGTTTCTACTTCCTAGTTCACTTCCATTTCTCCCCCACGTGAAGACTTTCAGGGCATCACTGCCCAAGCAAGCAACTATAAGCAAGATGGGGTGTGGATACAAGGAATCAGCTAATTTATAGCAATTGCACCCCTACATACTCTGAGTACGTACAAGAGAGATGAACTGCCTCCCTATTGTAGGATAAGCTGCACTTACTCCTTCATAAACTTGAACATTAGCCATGAAAAGCCACTGCTAGAATGACTCCATCTTCCAAGTTTAACTATTAAAAAGCCTTTTTCCAAGGAAGGCTGCTCCACTTTTGATTTTTCCTTAAGTGACAGTGCCTTTCTTATCTGATCTTGGGTTTTTAGATTATTTTAGTTTTGATGCAGAAAACCCATTCTTTCAATAGAATGGCAAAAAGAATAAAGAGAGTCTCTTCCAAGTTTATTTGAGTTCATCTAAAAGCTGTACAAATAATTTGGGATCTCCAAATAATTCTGGGAATGAAATCTAGAGAGAGCTCTTAGGGTGAAGTTTTGAAATCAGGTGTCCCTCCTCCATGTAGGTAGAGGATATGGACTGGATCACTCCACATGGAAGCATCTGCTGTGGTGGTTGAGTGTTACGTATTCAGTGACTGTGTAGTGATACGGAGCTGTGCAGAGGCCATTTAATCAGAGCTTTTGCTGTAAGTGAACACAGGAGTGCTTCCCAGATGGTGCTGTACTATCCTGGCTCTCAGCGGTCAGTGAAACAGTGGGGCACCTGGCACTGTAGGAACTGAATTCTTGTCAATATTTCACTTGTGTCGTCCTGTGCTACATAGCTGTTTGGAGTTCTGTTTGTTTCTTTGAATGATGTGAACCATATTAATAATCATCTGCTGCCGCTTCTAGGTGTGATGACTACTTCTATATCAAGCACCGTGGTGAGCGAAGAGGCATTGGAGGTATATTCTTTGATGACGTGGACTCTCCCTCCAAGGAGGAAGTATTCCAGTTTGTGAAGAGCTGTGCTAAAGCTGTTGTGCCTTGTTACATTCCCATTGTGAAAAGGCACTGCCATGATGCCTTCACACCAGAGGAAAAGCTATGGCAGCAGCTTCGGAGAGGACGGTGGGTACTGAAGGAGCAAAAGAATACACAGGAGCTGGATTATGCTGGCGAGAAAAAAATGAGCTGGTTCTTCATGGTCGTAGGTTTATGTCCTGTTGTGGTGTGGGCTGAGTTTGCATAAGTGCTTTAAAGCTTGCCAGAGAATTTCAGCATTTTTGTGCACAGAACTAATTTTGAAATTCAAGGCTAGATTGCCGAGGAGGTTGCAAAGAAGGTACTAGCACACTCCTACCTGTATCTCCCACTCTCCCATGTTGCAGCACAAGCAACCCATGCAAAATGCCACAGTTTCTCCCCAACTCTTCAAAAACCAAGAGAAGCTGCTGCTTTGTAACAGACAAAGGGCTGCATGTGTGCTTGGTGTCCTGAGTCCTGCCCTCTCCTGCAGCCCAATGATACGGGGTATAGGACTGCCCTGTGACATCAGGAGCATAAGAGTGGGGGAGTCACGCTTCCTATTCAGTAATGAAGCTAAACCCCAGAAAATCATGAAATAACTGTACCCAAGAGTACTTTCAGCTTCTTACATTCATATTTATTCCATCTGATCTTCGTATTGAAATGAGGATGCAGTGAACTCTTTGTAAAGGAATGAAGATAGAGGGGTTTTGTTTTTCTGGCACGGTCCAAACCACTGTAACTTAAAAGGCTTTGGAGGATACTTATTAACATGAACTGTTAATGCTGCAAAAGGTTAAGTACATTGGTAGATACAGTTGTACTCTTTTCTCTCTGTCCTGTGATTGTGTAAGCATATGGAGAAATGAGAATACATGCGCTTTGTGCAGAACTAGGGAGTCTTTAGTTTCTGCCTCTTCCGCAGAGAAGTCTCCGAGAGTGGCATAGAGAAGACGTAAGCATTCAAGTTTAGATCACTGGCCTGCAGCAGTTACTCAAGTAAGCATACGTGCTTAATTTGGTGTGACTGTTCCTGGAAGCATTGGGCTTTCAGGATCCAGTCTGTGGATGGGATTTAGCAAACCTGCTAAGGTTATAAGGGGGAACAGCTTCTTTAAGCTGCAGCCAGGACCAACTCATGAGGCGTGCTTATTTCCCTGGATCTGTTTGCAGGTTATTGGGCTAGTTAAAGCTCTCCATTTCTGCAAATAGATAAGAGCTCCTCCCTTCCCGTACCTCTGTTTAGTACTAATACCACAGTACTGGTTATTAAGATAACCCCTGCTGAATTTTCTCTGCTCTGTTTCTGTGCTGGGGGCAGAAAAATATCTATTCTGGCACTTAAAAGTCCCAGCCAGCACTCTGAAGCTGTCTGACTTCTGCTGCTTTCCACATCTCCCCAAGAAACAGAAAATCTTGTTCTGACCTTGCTGCTGATGTGTCCTTCAGCATGGAGGACTGCACAGTGGAGCTTTTCCTGTGGTCATTTCCAGTTCCTTTAAGGCTCCATTTAATGTCTGACAGCACTGCACAAAAGAGTACTAGCATAACCAAGCTAAACTTGGTGTCAAGCTTGCCAGCAGGGTTGAAGCCTGTGAGAAATAAGCTAGTATAGCACCATGCAGAATGCTGTCCTTTAAACAGTTTGTCTGCTCTAGTCTGTTGGCTAAGGTCATTACTTCCTATGCTTTGTGGAGTGGCAAGGTCACACCTGCATTCCTATGGAGAGGATGCTGGAGAGCAGCTGGCCCTGAAACAAGGTTCATTCTGACACCCAACACAGCAGAAAGACAGGCTGGTTCTGTTTGACGCCTGCTAGTTGAAGAAGGCACAACCAACTTCTGATAATAAACTTGTTTTTCTGTTGCATCACTTCACTCCCCATAGGTATGTGGAGTTCAACTTGGTTTACGACAGAGGTACAAAGTTTGGCCTCCTGACACCAGGATCAAGAATTGAAAGCATTCTTATGTCTCTGCCACTGACTGCAAGGTAAGGGCATAGTTATGTGGAATCGTAGGTAGGCACTGTTCTTATTAAAATACTTTATAAGATTAAATCAAACATCTGTCCTGGTGTCTGGTGTTTTAACAGTGGTTAGTTCATGCCTGATACAACAACTAGCCAAATACATGGAGATGCTTCTCTGGTCTGCTACACTCGCCCAGTTGTCAGTGATGTGTGGCCTAGATATTTTCTGACAAAAAAAAGTGCTATTTTTTGTGCTTAGTACCTCTTGATAGATTTCCCCTCCTTGCTCCATGGGCTTTTGTTTAGTAGCTCTTTGAAACTGTGTGAATTTCTGGCAGTCCTGACAAGCTTGTGGCACAGAGTTACACAGTTTTACTGTGTGTTGTATGAAAAAGTGCCTCTCTGTTTTCTGCTTGCACCCGATGACTTCATTCGACTTTTCAGTGAGTAAACAGATTTTCTTTCTGTTCATTTTCTCCGTAACAGTTCTTATTTACAGGCTTCTGTTTTTTTCATTGTCTGTTTTCCAGGCTGACAAGTCCTGCTTTTTTTAGTCTTTGTACAGTAGCTATTCCATACCTTTGATCACATTTGCCACTTTCTCCAGGCTTAAGTTTCTATGCCTTTTCTGAACTGGGGGTAAGGAGCAGACAACATAAGCTACGTATGTGTATCCAAGATGCAGGTGCGCTGCTGACTTATACAGTGGCATAATGATGTTTTAGTTCATTCTTCCTTTCATAATCCTAACATGCTATTTGCTGGTTTTGACTGCTGCTAAGCGTTGACCTGGCTTTTTCATAGAACTGTTCTGATGCCAAGATCTTTTCTGGGCAATAAAAGTTAACTCAGTCTCTCAGTTTGTATGTAACTTTTTCCTATGTGCATCACTTCAGATCAATCAACAGTGAATTTCACTTACCACTTTATTGCTCAGTTGCTTGGCTCGATATTAACACTCTTCAACTGCCTTTTTAGGTTTTAACCTATCTTGCTTAATCTTGCAATATCAGCAAACTCTGTCATTTACTGTTTACTCACATTTTTTAGGTTGCTTTTAGATATGCTGAGTAGCACAGGCCCTGTCATGAATTTCATAAACCTCATTAGTGACCTCCCTTCAGCCTTTGCCTTCTACCCCTTAACTGTGAAGGCAGTCCTGTTCTCACCATATAGCTTCATCCTGCTGCCAACACTAGATGCGTCCCTGACCTGCTGGTGTAGCACAGTCCTATCTTTTTTTCATGGCTGGGATGATCTGGTTTTGCTTGTTTTCGTCAATGTAAATAGCTCGCTTCACAGCATGAATGGGTCCTTCCTGGGGAAAAAAATGGACAAAGGTTGTACCCATCCCTTTGTGACTGCTGACACTTTTCTTCCTCTGTCATGTCTCTCTTAATTGCCTTTTCAATCAAAAGTGGTGTCTCATCACCTTTGTTTTTAAAAACAAGATTCAACAAGGACTCGTAGGGCTTCCAGTCCAGCTTCTGGAAAAACTAGGTCTTGTGTACTCACTGTCAAAACTGAGGATCTTTTTGCTCATCTTCCTTGTGATACTAGTGTGTCACAAGGGACTGCTAAAAGATCTTTGCAAATAAACCTGCATGCGTTGTGGGGTAGGGGGCATTGCTCTTTCCTTTTTCTTTATTCTTCCAGCCTTTCCAGAAGTTTGCGGAAAGATCGAGCTAACATTTCTCCTGTCTATGCTGGTGTTGTTATTTGTTTTTACTAAACTTTGTAGCCATACCTGTCGCCCAATCCAACCGTATCAATTATGTAAGTAGCTCTGCATCCTCCTATGCTGGTGTTGTTATTTGTTTTTACTAAACTTTGTAGCCATACCTGTCGCCCAATCCAACCGTATAATTATGTATGTAGCTTTGCATCCTCAGAAAAGGCAACTCAAGTCCAAACAGAGCCTGGTGCGGGAGAGGTGGCAGCCAGCTGGGCAGTCTGAGTGAGTTTTCCCTCTCTCTGCAGGTGGGAGTACATGCACACCCCTCCAGAGAGCTCAAAAGAAGCAGAAATCCTGGAGGTTCTGCGCAATCCCAAAGACTGGGTGCACTGACACGGATCGTGAACAAGATGGATTGCTTACACTGAGCCATTATGTATGAAAGAACAGGAACGCCTGCAAACCAGCTCATTCAAGCTGCTGTTGCATGGCAGTTTAGTATAGCTATTCATACTCTTACCTGGTGCCTTAATAATGCTGTAGACTTGTTATAACTTGCAAATATGTGAAATCATTCTTTAAGATTGATCAGCTGATGTTATCACTCTCTGTCGATGTTGCCTGGTGAAGGACTGGTGATACCCTCACAGGACTACTGTGCATGCTTAAGAACTTCCTCAACTGATTTGTTTGACTGCAAAACGGCAAACTGCTGTGAAGTGTTCTCCCAGTGGAATGAAAGCATTATCTGTGCCTAAATAGCACTGCTTACTCTTAGAAAATGTTGGGATGTTTTAGAAATATTTTTTTAAAGAATAAAGGGAATATTTGGTATGATTTTAAACTTTAAAGTCTGCTTTCAGGAAATTGTGAAAAAGGTGCTACTTAATCACATGTATTTTGATGCTATCCACATTGACTTAAAACACTTCCCCCCCCTTAAGATGTGCTGCAGTAGAATGACTTGACTTGACAGTAACTGAGAGATTCTAGGTTGGGGTCCCAGTCTCACCTGATGAGAGCAGAAGGTTGGCTCTCCATTTTGAGGAGAAAGTCTTACAGCACTGTTCATCTCAGCTGTGCTCGTGAAAGGATAGCAACCTGCATCAGATCAGCTCCTTTGCCAGGGAGGTTGGGGACAGATCAGGAAGTCGTTGGGTGTTGCCCAGAAGTCATCGAAGTAGCACTTGATGCTGTTTCCAGCCCCGGGCCAATTGTTTTTTCTTCCTGCGGCACGAACCTCATCGAGGACTCCGTGGGCAAAAGGAAGGGGGGGTTCCTGTTCCTGCCTGCTTGAGGAAAAGGAAGTACCATCTCCCCGTCGGGGAATCGAACCCCGGTCTCCCGCGTGACAGGCGGGGATACTCACAGAAACTGGATAGGGGCAGTTTGCGTTCCTTCCGTGACGTAGAACAACGTCATTTTCTGGCGGCTGCCCTGGCATCTGTGCAGGGTACAGAGAGGGATCCCGCCAGGCCGGCTCGCACTCACTGTCCTCTGATCGCCAAACTCAAGCTTTGCCTTGGAGGCTACCGCGTTAATTTCCGTGTTACACTTCCTCCTCTAAAATAATAATAACAATAGCAAAAATAATAACAAAAGGAACGTTCAGTATAAGTCAGCGATTTCCTCACCGCCAAGAGTAAAAGACCAGCTGGCCCGTACGGGGATCGAACCCGCGAC
>NW_009622313.1:0-644 GCF_000690535.1 Cariama cristata | reverse complement strand
GGGGGGGAGCGCCCGAGCCGGAGCCTCCAGCCCCTTCCCTCTGGCCGTGCTCAGGGCGTGCTGGAGGGGAAAGTCTTGGAGCTGGAGCAGGAGCTCGCTGGGGTGACCCAGCTGCGAGGTGAGTCCTGGGTGAGGGGGGTGGTGGGCACGGGTCAACGGCCCCTGGGCTACCCTGATCCCCATCCCCTGGGTCACCCTCATCCCCTGAGACACTCTGATCCCTGTCCCCTGTGTCATCCTGATCTCCATCCCCTCGGCCACCCTCATCCCCATCCCCTGGGACACTCAGTTCCCCATCCTGAGACATCCTGCTCTTTGTCCCCTGGGCCGCCCTGATCCGGGACATCCTGATCTCCAGCCCCTCAGCCACCCTCAGCCCCATCCTCTTGGTCACCTTCATCCCTGTCCCCTGGGACACCCTGAGCCTTGTCCCCTGGACATCCTGAGCCTCCTCCCTTCGGCCACCATCATCCCTGTCCCCTGGGCCACCCTGATCCCCATCCCCTGGGGCACCCTCATCCCTGTCCCCCGGGACACCCTAATCCCTGCCTGCCATCACCTCCCTGCAGAGGAGAACACCGCACTCAAGGCCAAGGTGGCCGGGCAGCAGGAGCAGCTGGATGATCTGCAGAGCAGCAGGTGAG
>NW_009622312.1:0-20917 GCF_000690535.1 Cariama cristata | reverse complement strand
TATATATATATAAAAAATGCTGCAGTGCTTCAGTAGTCTCAGAGCTATTGCAGCAGTGGCTAAGTGTTACATTACCAATTGTGCTTGTTAAATCAAAATTTAGACTGTAAATACATATTAACTCCAAATGTTATTTGTAATTAAAACCAAACCAAGTGTATTAGGAAAAAAACCCACAGATCATGATGCGTGGAGTGCCTCATTTATTGTCTTTTTCATTTACGACTTGTCTTTTGCAGCTGCAGTCCCAGGTAGCAGAAGGAAGATGTTTCTCTGTGAACTGCTCAGAAAAGGCAAAAGAGCAGGCCCTGCAGGTTCTGAAGCACTTCAACGTTCAAGTATCCCTGGCCGATATCTTCAGCCGCTGCCAGGTAGGACAAGGCTTGTTTGAGTTCAAGTTCATGGTTGCTCGCTGTTTTGTGCACAGCAGGCACTGCTTCAGCTTTTTGGGTCTTGGCCTCAGTGTCTTCTACCTGGTTCCCAAGATTTCCACTTGAACTTTGGCAACATCTTGCAAAGCTGTGAGGAGTTCTGAGTGTGCTAACGTCCATCAGAATTGTTGATGACTAAGTTAGAAAAGCAGAGGCACTGCATCTGCAGCTTTGCTAGAAACTCTGCTGTTTTTCTGATTTTTGGTACTTGGCTTGTGTTTTGGCATTGATTATCATGGTTATAGTCTCTTTGTTGCTGTGTTCTCTGTCTAGGACACATGCTGTTTTAATTATAAACCATGTTTAATTATGCCTCTGTGATTCTGATAACACTTAATTACTTTAATAGGAGGATTTTTTTAGGGCTATATTTTTTTTTTTTTCAGAAGCTATTAGGTTAATTCATGTCCCTGCTAGTTGATGACTCCAGATTGTGTTTGGCACTGGATATCTGTGGATTTTTGTTAAGAAGAAATTTTAATTGTGTTAGCTCAAATCTCCATCTCTTCCAATTTCACTCTTGTATTTGTTACAGTAACACGCTGAAACCTATCCCTTCAAAAACTGTAATATTAACCAACTTGCAACTTCAACATCTCTCATCTTATCAGTGTTTAAAGAGAGAAAAAGAAGAAACTGCAAATCTGGCTAGAAAAGGAGCTTTCTTTTAGGAATAAACAAGGCAGCTGAACACTTCAGTGAAGTCTGGCTCAGTGCCTTGTGGTCGAGCTCGCGGGGTCTCCTGGCCTGGTGGAACTGCACAAGTGTTGTAGGAATAGCAATGACTTCTGAGCATACACACCAGAGAGCATTTTCTAGACCTCTGCTTATATCTGATGTCAGTTGTTGAAACTGTATCTGTAACTTATGGAGAAAATGGGAATTGTCCAGCTGTGCAGGTTGTCTGTAAGAGGAGAATGACGTAACACCATGCAGATTGGATCGACATAACATGAGTTGATCTAACTTCAGGATAAATGTATATATTCAGATATAAGATACTGCATTCAGTCTTGCGGTTTTATTGTTCCGAGAACAGATTGCAGTTGTTACGTAGTGGCATACTGGCTTCTTTGCTATTTTAAAACAACTTTTAAAAAACCTTGTGGATTCTCCAGTTCCCTGAGATCCCATAAAATAGCAGTGTTCTTCCTGATGGTTGTTGAAATACGACAAGAATAAGCACACACAAAAAACCATGCTGCAGAAAACTCTGATATCAGTAATAAATGCAGAAGACTGTGCAGCATACGATATAAAACTGACCCCTTGCCCACGATCTGGAGTCTGGAACTGTTTAACTATATGGCTTTTTAGTACGTGCTGTCTTAATTTACAATATAAATAGGGGTAATCAATCTGGCTAGGAATATATACTAAATGTTCTCTTACTTCCAGGAGAAATGCCTTCCCTGTAAATTGTGGTGGTAGACAGCTGCATGTTTTATACTGCTAGGCATGGGAAGATGTTATTTGTCAAACTGCTCTGTGTTCTGAATCATCTATTTACCTACACTTAAGGCTTTGGCATTTTGGAGCTGATTTTGTTCAGCCGTCCTCTACAGACTGTACAAGTTTCGCTAAAGCATTGCTGCTGTTCTTGAGGAGAATCCAAGCTCTTACAGCTGCGTGTGTCCAGCAGACGGCCGGGTTGCTTGGCACTGCGGTTCTCCGCAGGTCTGTGTGCGACAAGGAGAGCAGTGGGCAGCAGGTTGAGAAGGATCGTGCTGCGTAACTGCAGAGTATTGACTGCCCATGTGAAAAATGGCAAATTTAAGAAGGTGCTCTGGGGCCGCTCTGGCCAACAGAGACCTCAGCACTTCGTTTGTAAGTTCTTTCTAAAACATCCTAATTCTCTGCAAACCTAATTGAGCTTAATTAGGATGGAGGCTAGATCCTTAAACTGCTGAGCTGTGCCTTCCATGCAGCCTGTTCTGATCTTTAACCAGGTTACAGACCTCAGGGCTTGCAAACTGCTTTAAGGTCTGCCACCTCCTTGCAAAAATGTGTATTGCTCAGGGACACCGACCAAGGGTATTGGCTGTCCCTGTAGCAGGGGAGCGATGGTGGCGTGCAGGGGAGCGGTGATAGCGTGCAAACCTCGACCTCCAGAAACATCCAAGTGTTGCTGTGTACGTGCTGGTTGGAAGGGGGAGGCTGGGTAGTACTGATTCATAACCGGGGATGCTCTCCTTCCTCGCCTTCATGGAGCTCAGCCGGCCGGTGTCTGAACTGCGGGCCCGGCAGCAAAGGACAGCTCTGTTGTGCTTGCCAGAGCAGTGGAGATGGGTTATCGGCTGTGATCATCCATTGTAGATAAGCGTTTTCTGTGTGTCACAGGAAGCGATGTGGCATCCTGCCTGACTCTCTCTGTCTCGTGGAGCAAGGGCTTGTTTTGTCTCTTGGGTTTCTATTCTTTAAATGATTCGAGTGACTGTGTCAGCAAATATTGTTGCTGTAACAATTAATGCGTGTAGAGCAGAGCACATGGTAAAATTAGGTCCCAATGCGATGTTGTACCCAAGACTGCTGTAAAATGTGTTTCCTCTGTCAGCTCCCTCAGCAGGGATGGACGGTCTCTCTTTTGCGGAGATAAAGAATGGGCTTGCTTTGTAACCCTGCCAAAATACTGCCTTTTTCTGTTAAAACAATGACAAATATGGGTTACCTCTGTCTGACTTAGAGCAGCAAGTGCAGGGAGAATTTCACGCATGGACTTCTCAGCATTTCTGCATTCAGTTGTGCTGGGCTTCAACTTGGTTGCCCTGGCTAAGGGCTTCAGAACCAGAGACTGCTGCTGGCTGCGTCAGTTACGGCCTGCCAAGTATGATCCTCCTGTTGCATGTGTGTCTCAAGTGCTGTATCTTAAGGACTCTGTGATGGTCGTGGAGAAGCTTTAGCCAGGCCTGGTGTTGCCTTCGATGAGGAACATTTTAAGGAGGCAGAGTGAAAATGCTTTCTGTCTTCTGGTGATATGCAACAACACCCCCCCCCCCCAAGAAGTTATACATTTCCTAGCCTTAAAATCTTTGAAATAAACCCATTCCCTCTGTTTGAAATGCAAATGTCTTTTGTCTGTCACCTCTGCACACATTTAAATATCTTGTATACAGCTTTTCTTCTTTTTGGGTATCCAAAAGTAGCTCCTTCACAAAGCAGTGATGTGGAATGCATGCTGGGGGATATTCTGACATGACAAATTCAGCACACTGATGCCTTGCACTAGTCGGGAAGATCTTTGTGGAGTTGCCAGGGGCTGTTGTGAGCAGCCTTAGGGTCAGCTACCAAACTGACTTGAGTGGAAGATCAGTGATCCTCTGCTCTTGACAACTTGGAGGAAATTCTGACACAGAACTTGCATTTAAGAAACAAAAAAGCCAAAACCTGCTAAAGAAGGTGACCTACTGGATGGCAACAGTTACCGATACAAACATCTGACAGCTGGGTCATTTTGTAGGGGGGTTGAAATTTGGCTCCTCTCACAGGTCCATCCATCCAAGGAGGAGGTTATCTCCCACCCTCGTGGGAGCTGGGGTCTGTGCATGGGGCGCACCTGCCTCTTTTGATGCTCAGGTATGGCCTGGTAGGACAGCAACAGGACATGAACTCTGTTCCAGTCTCGTAAAGAAACTCTTGAAAACAGACATGTTTTGGTAGATGTTACCTGGATGACTGGTTTGGCTTTTTCCATCTTGCTTTTCTGTGCCGTCTGCTTGAAGATCCATCTGAAGCAGGTATAGACTGCATCTGCTGACCTGGTAGTGTGTGCAATGCCTCTTCATTTACTGCTCTCTTTCTCGGTCAGCCTGAGGTACCCGGGATGTTTTTCTTCCTTTGCCTGAGGTATGGTGTCTGGCCTAGCTGACATCTTGTCAGTGAAAAAACACTTGTGTCGAAGAAGATAAGTTCAGGCAAGGGGCTGGCAGCCCTTGGTTGTGAGCAGTGCCACTCTGTGCGGCACTGACAGGGTGAAATTACGGTTTGAATGGTGATAAACTGAGGAGATAAAGAGTGCAAGTTGTTAGCTTTAAATCTTTATATCGCGAGTGTTTGTCACAACGGTTTGAAGGGAAAACAGAGTGTTCAGTGTTGTACGGGATCGCCGATAAATTACGCCTGTTACAGAAGAACCTTGTTGTTAAAGGTTGTTAACTCTGCTGTAAAAGCCTTGCTGGTTTGAGGCTCTGCAGACAGATTTGGAGTCAGGAGGGCCTGTCTGTCTTCGGAAAGGCTGAGTTGTGCTTTACGTGAAGGTGTAACTGCTGCTCAGCTCAATTTTGAGTCTGAAGCTTTGCTCTTTTACAAGGGAGGGAGTGGGCTGGGGGACCTGGGTCCTGTGGGTGGCTGTGCCACCTCCTGGGGCCTCTCTTTCCTTTCCCACCCTCTGCTTGACTTGACCCTTTAGCCTTTAAGTTGTCCGGGGCAGGGACCCTGTTTGAACAATACCTAACGCAATGGGAGGCTGATCCCAGGTGAGGTTTCAAGGCTTTCCTGGAAGGAAAAATGATTGCAATTATATCCCCTGTAAAAATAAATGTTTTTTTTGTGCGGGGGGCGGGCGGGGGGGAATCTCAGGCTCCAGCTGCAGTTTCTGCAACTGAACAACCCTGCATTTGTTACAGGATTATCTGCATAATTCAAATAGGTTGTCTCTTTCACTTCACTGAATGCTCTGATCCTAAATAAGCAAATTACATCACCTATGCTGATGTCCTGTTTAACTTATGACCTCAGCCTTAGCGCTGCAGGATGTGAGAGATAGCTGCTTTATTTCATTGTCTGGAGATCTGATATCTCTTTTTTTTTTTTTTTTTAACCCCCTTCCCTGCCCTTTCAGTTTCAAAGCTGCTCACCCCAGCCTTTTAGAAAGGTGTTAGTATGGGATTAGGAGTAGGCGGGGAGGAGGGGGGGAGGAAGAGAGGAAACCGCCATTTTTATTTTTTTTTTAAATTAGGTGCAAAAGTGTTCTAACAGTTGCAGCAAATGTTTCTGGTTTTTTGTGGTTAAGGTAACGAATTTCCTTGCTGCAGAGCTCATCATGTGCAAGCTGATTTACGCAGAGGGAGCACAGTGTGGAGCAATCCATTTAGCAGGGACAAAGAAAAAGGCCTTATGATTAGATGAAAAACCCTGTGCTTGGGGCACTTTGCGAGAACCTTTGAAGCCAGCCCGGGAACTCTGGCAGTATTAGTCGATAATTAGTAATTATAGATCCCTCAAGCTGTCGTTTAGATTGAAAATGTGCATGTCTCTCATGAGCCTCTGTCACACCAATCTGATCAGCAGGCTTTTTTGTTCCTTTTATGTGGGTTGCTCTGTCGGTCCAGATGATGATGAGAACTACCAGACATCATCTTTCTCACTAACTTGTGAGCCGAGCAGCTATCTCCCTGCTCTGGTGTGTCATGGAAGTGGGACCAGGGCAATTTTGTTTTGTGGTCACCTTTCCCGGCCTGAGCAACAGTCATTTTATTCTTTTAAATGTTCCAGTTGTCCTTCCCCCCGCACAGAGAAAAACCAGTAGAATTGAAGGGCTACGTGTTTCCTAAAATGTTTCTGCCCCAGCAGACAGCGAGGGATTTGTCTCAGGAGTTGCTTAAGACAAAAAATATCTGCAACTGAAATGAGGCTGAGGCTATCATCAGAGAATTTCGACAATGTCAGTTCTCGAAGCCCACGTTTCAGCTTTTGAGATGCCTTCCACTGACATAACATCGTGTCCCTATTTACTTCCCTTCAGCCCTGAAATCTCTTTGGAAAGGGCCATTTCACCGTCTCAATGAAGAAGGGTCACGTGCGCTAGATTTTGTCGACTCTGGAATGCGGAGAAAGAGAATATCGTTTTGAAACCCTCTGTGGTTTAATAAAAGGTTCATCCATAGGATGCAATTTGTCAGCGCCTACAGGTCAGGAAAACCTGTGATTAACAGCATCTGTGGTTTCCCCAGATGTGTGACTTAGCTGCTTACTCCTCACCAGCCCTTAACCTAAACCGAAAACTCAGCCCTGTGCCTACCCACTACGTAGGCTGTGATTTCTTGCTTCAGAGTGTGATTGTTCAACACAAAGGGTAAGGCCCTCTTAATCTTTTTGTTTATCCTGGGCCTGGCAATTTAGATGTAATCTGCAACTTGTGCTGCTGAGACTCTGGCCAGGAAGCACAGCTGGTATTATTCTGCCTCTACAGGCATTGTTGAGGGAGCGAATTGACCTCAAAAGGTACTTGTCCGGGGACTGTCTGAATGTGAGCATTCAGTCGTGAATGCACCTAGCCCTGGCGCAGCAGCGTTTCATTCAGAGGGATGTAGCTCTTTTTATTTGGAGTGGCTCTACACGATGGTCGTTAAATAGCATTGGGGTTTCTGATAATTTGTTGTGGCAAATTGTGCTCCTTTGGAGTCTCCAGTTGAGATTTTTATTTCCTCATCTCTGAAGCTTTACAGACCGTAGTGATTGCTCATAGTGAGTGGTCACCATTACGTGCAGGGACACGGGAGCACACCGAAGCAGCGTGTCTCATCTGGGTTCCCAGGTGGAGATCCCAGTGGGAACTGAGTGAGCCCCAGTTCACGGGGGTGCAAGGCAGGAGGGTGGGCAGCACGCTGTCCATACCGGCTCTGCCACGCAGTACATTAGTGCATACAGCACCAATCCTGTAAAATTCCCAGCCTGTAGCTTGCTTAGCACTACACTGCTGCCCATGTAAAGCTCGGAGCCCCCCAGAAAAAGGGCTCAACTGGGCCTAATTCTCACCAGCGAGCCCGGACAGCCCTGCCTGGTTCCCACAGACTGTACACTTCCCTGCCAAGATTTCAGTATCTTCAGAAATTCAGTGGAGCATGAAGGTCACAGCAAGGGAAGAATGACAGCCTGAGACTTTTTTTTTCCCTTTCACCAGCTCAGAGCAGACTGTTGTCTCTCTAGCATGTTGACTGTTTTCATAGGGTTAGCGTGAAGTTTATGTTTTACACAGACCAGTGGAAGTCAGATATGGGAATGCAGCAGATCAGCTGTGTTTCTTCAAGGAAGACGGTCTCATGTTGCAGACTTTCTTTCTCAGTGTCTGCAAAAGCTTGATTTCCAGTGAAATTTCCTTTACAGATCTTTGTCTTTAGGTTCTTTTTGTGGACATATGTGAGAGACTGTACCCGAGGTTTCGGTTTGTGTATTTATTTCCTTTCTCTTATTTTCACTTGCAAAGCTGCAGGCAGATTTTAAACTTTGGGGGAGGGAAAGCTGTTAATTTTTCATGGTGTTATGTATTACAGTGCTCAAAATGATGATGCCAAATTAGCCATTAGAGGTCAAACCTTAGCTGACAGCAAATGTTTTCTTTTGAGGAAGTCATCCTTATTCCTGGGAACCAGTTTTGTTCTCCTATGCTAAATGCAAGAAAGGTATGAATGTGTGTTTTTTCCTGGAGGGCAACACTAGCTGGAAAAATGCTGGTTTTAGCCAGTGGAAACAGCACAGGCAAACAACGATTGGCAGTGAAAACAGCACTTGTATTTAGACTAGCATAGAAAAGAAGACACAATGTAGTGCAGAGTAAATGTCCTTTTATACAGTTCTGTACAAGGCTTTTTCTTCCTCTTGTGGGTTTGGACAGATTGTGAAGTGCATTGGTCAGCAGTGATGCTGGTGCACTGGGAGAAAGTAATGAAAGGTCAGTGGGTGACAGTGATGGAGTGACTGTAAGGAAAGCGAAGAACTCTCTGGAGAAGGCAGTGACACAGCTAGAACTCCCATGTGTCCCAAAGAAACCGTCCCCATGTTTTCTCTCAAATGTCATGAGAAAACAAGAGATTTGTAGGCAATTTAAGTTCTGTTGGTTTCCAGTCCCCTGTGCCTCCTGAGGTCAGAGTTCAGTGTATTGACTGTGTCAAGAAGTCAAAATTCCCATGTTTTATACACTGTAGAGTTTCTCCTCCTTTTTGACATTGGTGCCCTTATAATGCTCTTTGTTTGTATGTCATGGTAAGGATGGGATGTCCAGCTCTTGGTGTTTGAATGGCTGTATATTTGTACTGGTGGGTTCTCAGGATGGTAATCCTGCATCTAAACCAGCGATACAATCAGTGGGTCTCGTTATTTGAGAGACCTTGTACATTAAAAGTTAAATAATGTCATGTCAAAGTTCTTGTTTTCACAATGGAGTGTTCAGCTTCATTCCTAGTTCAGGTGAAGTGAATTGCTTTGAACCCATCCAGAAGGCTTCCAGGCCTTTATTTTTACTTCATAGATCAAGATGATTAAATAGTGTCAGATAGGAGCCTTCTAAATACTTGAATGTGGGCCATCTTGTAGCACAAGTAGTACGACAATGTTTTCCCAATTCCTGTTGAGAATCCTGCACAAAGCCGTTGTCCTGTTGTGGCGAATGCAATTAAATCCTGCTACGTGCTTCATGGGGAATGAGCAGTTTTGCAGTCATCCAAGATTTGCAGTGTTTGCCTGGGCAGCTGTTAATACCGGCAGCAGACCTTTGTTCCTTCAGAAGAATGTGTGATCTCTAGGCATTTTTGAAGCTTTCGTTTGAGTCAGCATTATACACTGAGCTACACATACTTGGCTTCATTGTTGAATTTGCCAGATCTGTAGTTGCTCGACAGCATTTATCTGAAGACCTTTAGGCATTAAACTGTGTAACTTCCTATTGGCATAAAATGAACTATATCTGTTATTCATAGCATTAATTGTATGAGATGACACCCTACGCCAAAATCTTATGTCTGTGAACCCCTGTGGGATATGGTACATGCCTTTCTTCTTCACCTACTGCTGTGAAGGCATTTTCAGCTAATGATGAAGACGGTAAGCAACATATGTAGGGTTTGGGCTTTTCAAGAAGACTTTGTCCCGATAAGGTGTAAATGACTTACTTGATGTAAGAAGAGACCCTTTTGTGTTTGTGTAAACCCTTTCATGGAAGGATCGTACAGTGTTGCAGAAACAGAGACAGGTAAAGCAGTATCCTGGTGAAAAGAGAAACAGAAAGCTTTTGAAGGAGTTTCTCAATTCATACATTGTGTCAGTCTTGAAGAAAATTATATTTTGCAGTTATCTTGATGCAGTACAGCTATGTTGTGTGCTGTAAGCCCAAGGTAGGATTTTGCTGAGCTAGGCATGGATGCTCTCATTGAATCAGTCATTTATAAGAGGCTCAGGATAAATTTTTCTCACTCTTCCCCCAAGAAAGCAATAGAAATCCTTTGGTAGCAGGAAGGTTTTTATAGTGGGCTTATCTGAGATTGTGCTAATCTGGAACAAAGTCTCCTGATGGCACAAAATTTTTTCTTCCAGAGGACAGCCCAATGCCCTCCGGTTTCCTGACACCAGGAGTGGTAGCTTAGAGAGAGAAATGACAGTGTAGGAGTTTTGGCAAAGATGGAATACGTAACATTCAGGGCATGCTTCTTGTGAGTCATTATGTTTTCTCTGGAAAAGTGGATTTAAATGATTTACCTGTCTTAATTCAAGATACACAGTCTGTGTCGATGATCCTTTTATTCAGGGAAGCGCTGGGGGAAGATGCAGGTGAAAACCTGTTTTTCTCTCATCCCCAGTAACTTCTCCATTCCCACCCCCATCTTGACTTTTCTCTTGGTGGTTTCTAGGGGAGCTACTGCTACTGAGCCATTTTAGTGAAGGAAGAGAATATCGTATGGTTAAGGTGAGCACAGCCAGGTTTATTTTCCTAACTGCCCCTTAAAATGATGGTGGTTACAATCAGATGTCTTGCAGGCAGGAGGGTGGCTCAGCACCCCTTGTCCCCTGCCCACTTGTCCATCCCTCATGTTTTCAACTCTTGCTTGGGGAGGGAGCATGTGGGGAGCCAGATGTTGAGACTGATCCAGGTGGATCAGTGCTTTGTAGTCACAGGGGACCGCAGGAACAAGTTACGACTTGCGTGTACCGATGGCATGGACCGCTCCACCTCTAGCAAGCCCGATCCTGGGGCAGTGCCCTTGACCTGGAGCCTGGGGCATGGCAGTGAGTATGGGTGTCCTGCAGAGGTTCGAGCAGACCTAGTCTCTGCAGCTGTTAGGGTTTTAATTTGACAGTCTAATTTCATGGACCTTGAAGAAGGCGAGATCACTGAGCTGGGTCCTGCAGGAGGAAATGAGCTGGTGGTTGGAGAGAAGGAGGTTGGTGACAGAGGAGTCAGAGGAGGAACACGGTTCCCTACAAACAAGGTCATGTGAATGGCTGTTTGGTGACAGGATGGAGTGATGGATGTGCAAGGATAATCGGTCACTGGGGAATCAGACTGAAAGCTGAAGCCTCTCAAAATGTGTGGAACATTGTGGAAAAGAAAGTTAAAAAGACATCAAGTAAAGCTAGACAGCTTCTTACGCACCGATGTGCCTCACAGCTCTGACTAGCATGCTTCCCTTGGCTTATTTTTGCACACTCTGATTTCTGACTATGTAAATGAATTAGGCACTAAGAAGTTGTTGGTGCTTCCTTCTGTGCAGGCACTAGCCTGTACCAAAGGACTGAGCCTTCGCTCCCAGGAGTAAACCCATCCCGCAGCAGGGACCAGCCCTGACCAGCCTTTGCTCTGGCTGCCTTTGCAGTTGGACCGTTCCTCCCCTGAGCGGGGCCTTCCCTGGATCAGCGGCATTTAGTGGCATTTACTGGAGGGCTCAGATTACCCCAGTGAAAATAATCAGTTATGCAAAGTTACGCTGTTTAGATTGGGTTTCTTCTGTGTGGCCAGTGAGGTGTGAAAGTCAATCTGCTCCACAAACCCTGAGGGCGCTTTCTCTGTGCTGGCTTGATATGATAGCTTCAGGGTTTGGCTGTTGAGGGGGAAAAGCTGGCCCTGGGTTTGGTTCAAAGGGACACAAACCACAGGTGGTTATGGTGGGACGGGGCTCGGGAGCAACACAGCGCTCCTAAATCCAGCCGGGGCTGAGTGAGCCCCAGCCTGGCAAAGCAAATGGATCATCCGAGAGGAGGGTGCGAGGTTTAGGTCTTGCTGGGGTTACAGAGCCCTTCGGTCATCTCAGCTGGAAGAAGGCTGGTGAGGGCAGGTCGTAGCTTCCAACTGAATATTCTTGTTTATGGTTTTATCGGTGCACTTCTCTTCACAGGCTCATCATCATGGTTCATGCAGCAAACAGCAGCATAATTAGTAAATTCTCATGGTTAGGAGAAGGACTTGCTGTAGCAGGAGTGTTTCATGGTATCCATCATATACTTTTTTCATGATCGTCTTCCTTTTCTGCCTGATAGAACCACAGATTCGGAGTTTCAATGCAGAAAAGTCCCTGTGGACCAACAGCCCCTCCTGACTCTTCCTGCCTGCTGGCCGTGGTTTCCGTATCATTCCTGCACAGAGAGACATGGACTCGCTCCCAGTTTGAGCTGGCATGTCAGCCAGTGGGGAGGCTGCCGGTGACCAAGGGGTTCAGGCTGAAATGCTGAATTAACATGCCAGTATGGCACTAGACCGTCCGTCTGTAAGATCACGGCAATGACACGTAGTAAGGGGCCTGCTGGCTGCTTAGTGATGTTTGTAAGCACTGGAGGATCCCAAGGTAATCAGCATGAGGGATGGTCCAAGGGCCACTGTCTTGGCCAGGTGATGCAAAACCGATGTAAGGGGAGCAGTACAGAAAAGCAGCACATGCATATTTAAATCAGTGTCAATTTATGCTGTTGTTGATCTGTGACTTACCGCAATAATATTCATATTCAGCTTTAGTGCCAAAAACAATACTTAGCTGCTTTCTTACTTCTTAATGAAAAATACCTCTTTAGGGTTTCTTTGAAGTCCTCACCCCTGAAAATCCCCGCTATATTGTCATCATTGTTACTGTTAACAGCCCCTGCCAGTATCAGGAGCCTTTCCTGACAGATAGCTCTGCAGGGGCTTTGTCGGACGCTTCAATTCAGCCCCATACTATAGACAGTTTTAAATGGCTAATGACGGGCCTCCCAGGGGATTTCTGCCAAACTCTCAAAGACCTCCCAGGTTTAAAAGTGGCAGGGTGTCCCTTTCCTGGGGCCAGCCGCAGGAGGAATGCACACAGTCAGATTCTCCTACCTAAGCTGCATCAGCCTAGTTATTTTTTCACTTGCAAAGACTCATCCATGCGTATACAGCCGGTTGCTTAGCAGAAGAGAGATAGCTGTGTCAGTAGAGGACATGGAATAAATAGAGGAAAAAGGTTAGGTGGAAAATATCCCCGCTAGTTTGAAGCATTATTACATTTTAACATTGAAACTACCCTTTTTGACAGTCATGGAAAAATATGAAAGGCTTTGAAAAATTAAGCCAGGATCTGTATTAGAAGTACGACAAGATTCATTCTTCCCCAGTGTGTAGTGATGGTACAGTGATATTTATGGGTTGCAAACAGGAATGTGAATGATGTCTAAATGAGCTGGGCTCCTATGTGCCATTTTCAGAGGAGAGGCAGAAGAACACTTGAGGATCCCTGAGGGTCTCTTGAAAATGGGACTGCGATGCTTATGCCACGACTTCATGAGAATTTTAAGTCGGTGTAGGTGGATGCTGCTGCCAGATGAAGCCTTGCCTCTCCTCTCACCTCTCCCCTACCCTAGTGCCTCTCTAAGCCCCCCTTGTCCCAACACAAGTGCTTGTTTAACTGCAGCGTCGCTGGATCAGGGAGCTGATCCCGGTTGAAACGGACGTGTCAAAACCAGATGGTTAATTTTAACCCAGCTCAATTCCCCAGTCTGGTTCCCTCTGCAGCTGCCCAGATGTGCATCCGTGCAGGAGGGGGGCAGGAGGACTCTGCCTCCGCTGTGTCAGCACAGGCTTACGCTGGCCAAAACCCTCGCAAGCCCACAGCTGAAAGAGCTCAGGCCGGTGCTTCGACAGCCCCTGACTGTTCAGTCCCAGCCAAATGAAGAGAACTTGGCTGGCGCTGAGCAGTGTGCCAGGGAGAGGCTCACCCGGGAGGGTGGTCTGTCCTCCATGACTGTCCAGTCTTGGCTCAGGAGATGAAGCTTCAGCCTGTCTCAGCCCTGCCCTGTTAATATCCATTTAATTTTGGACCCTTCTGGCAGTTCAAAATCTGGTTTGGTTCAAATTTGGTCTTCAGCTTTAAAATGAAGGGTGCAGTCAGGTGAGCACGTATTCCTTTGTGAACAGAAACTGTACCATTGTCATCAGCTTGTAGCTGATGTGCATGTCGCCACAGTTTTGCATCGTGGCTGAATACAGTTCAGAGCAGAAGCTCTGAAGAGTGTGTTTCTCAATTTATTGATAGTGAAAAGGGGTCTTCTCAGTGATTAACAAATGCATTTCCCGGAGAATATGTAAGAATTTGTTCATTGCTTGCACTTGTGCTACCAAATGCAACTAAATCTTTCCTCCTGCTAAATGAATCAATACATTCTCTTCTGTATTAAAATAATTTAATTTTTTTTATTGAGGGGAAAACTGCCATCTCTCAAAGTGATGCTGTGCCTTTAACTGGGCTACTGTTGTACAGAGTAGTGGAAGCTTCATTTAGCCTGAATGAAAAACTTGATGCATGTTGCTGAAGAGAGGAAACTGGTGGTGGATGATTTACTTGGAATGCCCTACAGCAACGAGGTTATAAATGAAGAGGGGAAACACCAAGAGCAGTGAGATCTGAACCAGAGGAAATGCATGAAGCCTTCAAGTGACCTTATGTAAATTCCTAATGATGAGACTTAATTGAACTCATTTTTTCCAGGGGCTGTAAAGATCAAAATAGCAACAGCCTTGAAATGCAAAGGTCTCTAGATAATGCATGTGAATGTATGGTTGCATACAGCCGAAAACTGCCCCGGGTTTGCGTGACCAGCCTGCCCAGCAGCTGCATACTGGACCCAGTCTTGCTCTGGGAGCTGCAGTGCCTGGGGGCCCTGACCAAGGCAATGGGGCTGCTTCAAGGTGCAAAGGCAATGCCTAGTGTCTAAGTCCTGCCTTCCATCCCCATGTCAAAGCTGCCTCCACTTAAACGTGTATTTTAAACTCTGTATTTCTGCCCTGAGTCCCAGGAGGGCTGGTGTGCCCCGGGATGTGCAGGGCATGCGGCTGGGAGAGCCACTTGTGAAACGAGCTCGTGTCCTCAGCCCTGCTCCACAGGAGCGAGTGCCCCATTGCACAGACATGAAAATCCCAGTGAAGAGAAACAGAGCAGCTCTGGAGGGGTCACCGGGCTGTGCCCTTCTCGCTGAAGTTGGTTCCTGATGTGAAATAATGTGGGCATGTGTTCAGTGTGACAGTGTCGGAAACTGATACGGAGACTGTCAAGACCAAATTCCTCTGCTGTTCCTAAAGCTTGAGATTTTTTTTCTCTGTGCTTGTGTTCAGCTCCAGGATTCATTCTTCTCTTTTGTATTAATGCATTTGTGGTAACATGAAGAAGTACTGACCTGGGGAGAAAAATCAAATGGTCACAGCTGTGAAAAATGCTTATCACTGATTCTGGTGCCTAAATTCTCTGGGCTGGTGTTTTCCAAGGACTTGCCGAGTTACATACCCACATCCACTGAACGTCTGTGAAACACCAGCTGCCAAACTCTCCCGAGTTTCATTCAAAATACCAGATTAATTGATTTATTTAGATTCATAAACAGCAGTAGAGAGCAGGAGGCTCTGACCCAGTGAGAAACTGCGGATATGGCTGTGAACAGCAGGCTAATGAAGATGAAAAACCTCCCCTGTCCAGAGTAATCCAAACACAGTCTTACATATGAGTCTGTTGGCCCAAGTGCAGCTGTTTGTCTTTTCAGTAATCTGAAGCCGGAGCAGTACCCTGAGAAGCAAAGGGGACAGTGACTGTTTGTACGTAGCAGAGGTCAGTTGTGCTGCTGCCTAAACCGAACAGCTTCCCGTGGCGGAGGTGAAGTCAGTGGCACGGCGATGCCAGCGCAGCTCCAGGGACGATGCTCCTGTGGGCACAGCCAGGCTTCACGCCTCCGTCGGACCCAAAGAGAGCAAGAAACTCGATGTCTTCCCTTCGGAGGGAAGCTGGAAAATCTTCTCTGTATTTAAAGTTCCCATGGCTGCAGTTTGAATTTGGCACACAGTTAACCATGGGGTTATCTGAGGTCATATACTCAAATAGTTGTAGATAAAACAAGGGCCTGTTTGGATTGGAAATCTCCAGAGGGCTTTTCCTTTGCGCGCGGGTAATGATATTGCAAGAGGACATGAGCCAAAATAAAGATTCGACTCCGTATGCAGTAGCTCAGTAAAATAGAATGAGCAATGGGAAAAAAAAAAGGAAGAAAAAAAAAAAGAAAAAAGGACTGTTTTCATTACATTATTTTCTGAACTTGCTGTTGAGATGGAGGAATTACAGCCAAGGAGAGGGAGTCCTGCAGCGAGGGGCCATCCAGGGCCGGGCTCGCCGTGCTGCTCTTCCAGGAAACTCCCTGTAGCTGCAGAAAGCCGCTGCTTTGCGGCTGTGCTTACCTGCCGGCGGGCTCGGCCGGCGCACCCGCTGCGGTGCAGGTCCCCACATGGCAGAGCCAGCGGCGAGGTGCAGGGGATGCTGCCGGGGTGGCTTCCCAGCTCCTGGCTACAGCCCTGGCTGCCTCCAGCCTCGTAGCTCCCACTCCTCTGCTGAAGAGGTTTGTTTCCAAAAATCTCTACCTGTTGGGGCAGTTGTAGAGGGAGAAGTTAATGGGTTTTGAAAGTTAAAGAGGGAATAAGATTCTGTCGGGCTCTTTCACAGGCCCTTGGGCTTTTATGGGAAACTATTTACTCACCACTTAATGGAAGACTGCAGAGCAGAGCACATTTGGACGAGAAATGCGATTCAGTACTTTTCCAAGCTGCCATTAGAGAAAAGCGTGTGCTTGTAACAACAGCTCCCTTCCTTGCTTGGTGCCTGCTACAATGATCTTCATGGCTTCACAGCCTGTTGTTATGAAAATAATTGAAATGTAAAAGCAAATGACAAACTTGGGAAGAAAATTAGGCCTTTGGAGGCTTTCTGTCTCCTGTGGTGCAGTTGGATGCTGTGGTGATGGAGGCTGCTCTAAAAGCATCACCCAACAGGTAGTGAGAAACTAAAGATGAGACAGGAATGAGGAGGAAAAGCCAGAGGAAAAGGTGTTCACCACACTTCACAGCGTGCCGTGGCTCAGGGCACCAGGGAAACTGAAATGGGACTTCCCTCCTGGTGCAGTGACATCCTGCCCATGGGCCTGATGGAAGCACAGGCAGGCTGTGGTGGGGTGGGCGGTATCGGCTTTGCTGGCCTGGAGGTGCCCACTCTGTCGGGAGCCACGACTGCTGTGTGTTGGGGAGCAGCTCAGCGTCTTGCCCAGTCTCCATTGCTTGTGCTCTCAGCTCCCGCAGAGGGATGCAGTACGAGGAATCCCCCTGACCACGCTTGAAATGCCTATGGAGTGCGGTTGGGGAAGTCCTGCCGAGCTGCCGCATTTCAGACCTACCTTTCAGGTGACGTTGTGATGGGTGACACCTTGGCAGTGCCACCTCTGGGCTCTCAGCAGGAGCAGGCTGGTCCCAAGTGAGGAGCTGCTGTTTGAGAAGAGAGCATGTCCCACACCATGCAGGATCACCCAGGCATTGCATGGACCTGCTCCTTGTCCTTTAGGGCTTTTCCCTGAGAACAAGGAATGTACAAACCTCTTACTAATACGAGTTTCATTTCTGTGTAGAAATGATCTGAAGACAGCTTGCAGCTTTGTTATGCTTGTTTATTGTATTGGTTTTAAGACTACTTGCTGAAAAACTCCAGATGTGGATGTTTTGTAGGTGGCTGCGGACATGAGGAGCCCAACTCCCACTGAGTTTAGGGGGATTCGTGTATCCCTCTCCCCTGGGCTGCTGAGAAGAATTCAGCCTCAGTCAACAAATCTTTAATAAGGTCTTCGTTAGAGTTCACTCCAGATTCTCATTGGAGACTTTGGGAGTTTCAAAGGTTGAATTCATCAATCGATTTATTTCTGTCCCCTGTCTGGATGGAAACAACTGATAAATGTAGGTTTCTGGCACAGATTCTGAAGTTTACATCTTCACAATTCAGTTTCTGCTAGTATATGTTTCAAATGTATATTCACATTCTTTCTGTGAAGCCAGTTTGTTAGTAGGGAAGGAGTCATAAAAAGGTCACTTATTCATCAGGATTCATTTTTAGAAAGAGAACAAGGCTGCATGCGTGTCTCCTTGGAGCATTGGCCATGCTTTTCTCCTTGTAGGGAGTATTTTAATAATGGTAACACTGTCATTTTTCAGCTTATGGAGACATACAACAATGTTCCCAAAAAGCCTTAGTTGTAGTCAATGCCACCAAGGGGTTTTCTCTCTCTGTGCATCCTGTGTTTCTATGTTGTGCATGTTACTACAGCCTTTCTGTATCTTGTAGATGTGGTGTTTCTTAATGTGGTTACGGTGTACTTTTAGTACTTAGGTCACAACAAATTGCTAATCAAATACTTTAGGTCTATAGCATACCATTAAATGCACTTTTGAGCTGCTGGCTTTCTTTCTGAGTATGCATGGACGTACTGGGAAAAAAACAGTAAGTTGTTACTGACCAGAGAAAGAAAAAACAGGAGGGCTTGGCACTTGTGTAGATCCTTCTGATACCATACAGACCTGTGTAAAAATGATGTTTTCTTCCTAGAAGGCCTGAGTGCACATCTTCTTTGGGTGACCATTACCGACCGTTCATGCTGCGGGCCGGTGGGTTGTACAGTTGGGCTGGCTGTGTGGTTGCATGCTGTCCAGTGGTGTGAAGGCAGGATCACTTATCCCAGTGCCAGCTGGAAGGGGACAGAAGGTCACTGATGTGTCAGGAAGCACTGGCGGGCAGTACCCTTCCAGCCGAAAACCAGCCAGGACAAGTCAGTTTGAATTTATAAAATTTATTTTTTTTTGGGGGGTAGGAATATGAACTGACTCCCTAATTTTGTGCTGTGTTAGTGCTTTGTGTCATGTGCCTGCGCTGCCTTTGATCCCAGAGCAGAAGCTTTGCTGCTGGATTTGCTGTGTTATCACACTGCAGCCTGTATCTCTCGCTTACCTCTCTTGGGCAATAATCCATTTTACAGAACCTCATCTGAGTTTAGCAGGATTGTTATTCTGGCTCAGAAGAAACTCAGCACTCGACAGAAGTGCCAAGGACCTGGTTTGTAGTACACTGGCAAAGCCGGGAGGGTGAGGGAGACGTTTGTCACCCGAAGGGTCTGTGTGATTTAAGCGCACACACACATCTGGCAGTTTTATGATGGTGACATTTTGCATTTTTTTCCCCAACAGTAGAGCAAAATTAATCAGAAACGCTTTGGAACGACAACTATTTTATAGCGATCGTAGCATGAGTGCAAGAGGAGGCTTGTCATCATGGCAGCCTCAGAGCTAATTTGCTGAGACATTCAACTGCCTTTAAATCTCCACTAGAGAATTTTTGCATTTCTGGTCGTGGGTCACTTGTGGTAATTTGGCATCTCTCTTAGAGCAATTTACATTTTTCTTTCAGCACAAACACTTATCCTCTCTAATAATGAGAACGCTCCTGTGCTTGGTTTTGGGGGTGGTGGTGAAAGTAGTTCAAATCTGAAGAGAGGCAGCTGTTCTCCTTGGCTCACCAGCGTGTTTCAGACATTTGTTGAGCCTACAGAGGAAACACATTCTTAAAGTCTGTGTCAGGAAACCAGCTTCGAAGGCAGAAAAGTCGTGTGAATTTTCAGTGTTCCTGTAAGACCTATAATTTGTTACAGCACTGTGTGTGCTGCAGCTCATTTGTGGTCTATGTTAGTGAAGCCCTCACGGGATTTACACTGCGACACGTTTAGCAGATTTTAATCTAACATTATTGAGTTGAATCAGAAGTGGCTGTATGAGAAGGTAGGGTTGGGACATGTGGTCATTAGTGCGTAAAGGCCTACTCCTGACATGAGTTCAGGCCCATGGGTTTGGGTGTAAACTGGCCAAGAAACGAGCTTTTCTTAATGCAATACAAGTAAGGCTCTTCCTAAAATAATTTAACATTAAATGTATGAAGCAAGTCTCAGATCCTGCACAGTCCTGTGCGTCCCAGAGTTGGAAGAACATTGAGACAGTTGTGTCCGAGCTGCTCAATGCTGGTGAGCTTGAAGGCTCTGGAGAGTTCATTTACCAGTGAGATCAGAAGGATGTTTTATTTCTTGCAGAACACAAAGGTGCCAAGACCTTCTGGAAGAGGGCAGCAGTACATGAGAGAGACTGTAAAGTCCATGAGAGCTCTTGCACAAGCAAAATGCAAAGCAGGGACCAGAGCAGGAGTGTCAGAGAAGAACTAGGCACTGGTGACCCAGCCTCCCTCTGAAGAGTCCTGGAGGAGTCATGGCCCTCCGGGTAGATGAACAGGAAGAGAAACGAGGGATTTCTGTTACAAAAGGAGATGGTGGGACTGAACCTGGACAACTGAATAGTCTTTGCAGATTCCCCCTTCTGTACTAGTAAGCCTTGATTTCAGGTTTAAAGTAAGAAATGTAATTCAGATCAGTCCTTCAAGCCTAGGTGACATTTTTCCAAAACATAAAAGGGCAAAACAGCTACTTCCCAGGCGTAGGAGATCTCTGAAAGGGAGGTTATTTGTGTGTTGCTTGTCCAAGCAACAACGATTAAAGATTTCTCAGCAGGCTTGTTCCCTCATTAGAGATTTGAGCCTCTGCTTTGAAGTTCCATCTCCAGCTGGAAACTCACGCAAACCTTTGGGCCAAGAACACTTTTTTCCCTGAAGTATTTGATATCAGTGCTTTGGTACAAATCTCTAATTTGTGTACAGCTTCTACTTTGTGACTCATCTACCTTGGCAGAAGACAGCCAGCCAGTGACAAGCTGGATTCCTGAATGAGGGAAAAATCTGGGAAAGATACCTGGGGGCCTCAAAATCCTGCCTTGAGATAAACTCTCATCACAGCCAGTTTGGGAAATGGAAGTATTTTGCATCCCTGTGAATATAGAAACTTGTGAATAACTCTGTGAATAACTCTCCTCCATACCCATGATGGATCTCTTGGAAATACAAAGTGTAATCCTTTGTCTTTTTGGAACTAGGGAATGTTTTAAATAAAACTTTGAAAGTCATCCTCTGTGTTTAGTCCTGCACAAGCTTGGCAGCTTGAGGTCAGGCTGCAGATGCAGATGTGAAGGTGAAGCTCCGCTGTGTGCACATGCTGAGGCCAAGGGATGCAGGACAGCTCTGGTGGGTTTTTTTCTCTGTGCTTGGAGCAGTTGTGTGAATGCACTTGTTTCTTCTTCTCTTGAAAATGCATTCCTAAGGAACCCAGGAGAAACGAGTGGCCTACAGACAAGCTCTGCACTGCTCCCATGCTCCAGTCGCTTCAGGAGGGGCCTGCTGGTGTGGGCCATACAGTTCAGTGCACACCTGGACTCTGGATTTCCCCCCTCAGTGTTGGAAGACATTAACATTTGACCTGGGCAGGCTGGATAGATGGGCTGAGACCAACAGCATGAGGTTCAGAAAGAACAAGTGCCGGGTCCTACACTTTGG
>NW_009622311.1:0-30305 GCF_000690535.1 Cariama cristata | reverse complement strand
TCCGTGGGGGGCCGGGCTCTGCTCCGCCCAGCTGCCCCTCGCCGTGTCGGTTATCGCGACCCAGCTTTGGCGTGTGCCACCAGGGCCCCGTTCATCAGGCTGCCTGCGCCCCTACCCCTGTCCTCGCCCGGGCGCTTTAGAGGGTGTGGCAACATGGAAACCCAGAGATAAAAAAATATCTGCTGCAGCAATTCGTATTTCTTCCGGCTCTGCCTGAACGCTAAGAGGACAGCAGTTGTAGAATTTTTTTTGGTTTGTTTGTTGTGTTTTCTTTTGGTTTTTTTAAAGCCCTCTGATGCAGGTGGCTGAATAAAAACCTTTACGCATCTGAATTGCAGTCGGGGTCACAGTGCAGTACACAGGGCTGCTTAAAAATTGCTGTAAATCGAAGGGTTGTTGCAAGTATGGAAAGGAGACAAACGGGGTTATTTCACGTGCTTCACATGTCTTCTGTAGATGGTGGTTCTTTTCTAGATTTTGTCTGTTGACAGTGATGGTAAGTGGTGAAGTACAAAACAAGTTTTATCACCCCAGGAACGTACCGTGAGGCATCGCTGTACTATTTAACGCAGCCTCGGTAGGGCATGGCCACATCTAAGCTCCAGCTTCCGTCGCTCAGGCTTGCTTACGTGCCTGAGTGTACGGGCACCACAAAGGAGGAGACCCGGTGCCGGTTGCCTGCCGGTGGACAGATTGGCTGGGTGTTTGGCCTGAGAGATCAGGGGGAGAGGAGGATTACTGGATGTGGCTGGGCGGTGAGCTCTGTGGTTAGACAGTTAAGACTCTCCGTGAGCTGGGAAAGAGGATGGTCAGTGGTGACCCTGTACTGACCTCGGGACCAATGCCAAGGATTGTTCTGTTACCGGCTCAGAGGCTGCAGCTCTGATGCTCCTTTGGAGGCTAAATGTAACTGATGCCTTGCAAAATGTTGGCTCATAAGTGACAAAGAAAATGTGTTAGCATCATTTCCACTTACCACCCCATGCTCAGATATCCACCCCGATATAGGAACCAAAATAGACATCGACTGGGATAGCACTCTGGGTGATGACATGTAAATTAATGTACTGTACAACCCACACGGCTTGCTGTAAGCAGTAGTGTTATAATAAGTATCTCCTGAAGTGGCGTGAGGTTTAGTGTGTGCTGCTCACAAGTGGGTGGCCTTAGCTCCAAGTGTAAGATGTTTGACTCAGACGTGCTGGTGTACCGTCACAGTAGTTCTGTGTGATTAAAACCGCTACAGACATCCAGCAGTAATGAACTTTCAGAGCTTCCTAACGTGAACAGTTAATTGTAGCTAACTGAAATGCTAAATGATACTGCTAATGTTAATTATTTTTATAGATGGCAGAACAATTCCTTAGCAACAGTGGGATTCAATGGGACCTTTGGAGTTATTCATAACTGCGTACTGCAGAGCATTAATACTCCTTCCTTAGTACTGTTTTCTTTCCTTTTTTTCAAATAATTTCTCTCTCATGTCTCTGAGCCTCTTGCTTTCATCTACTTGCCATTTTTCATTAGGCTGCCAACTGGGTTTCTTGCTGCTCCATAGCCTTTAGTGGAAGTCGGTACACAACCACCAGTAGATGCTTACTGGTCTTAAATTTTTAGTATTTAATTCGTCCCTCTCTCTTGGAAAATGGCTTTAGGATTCCTGTTCACACGCATGAGCTTGCTTGTAGCCACAGTGCTCTCTACGCACGGATACTAACCAAGCAAGTTGGAAAGCCCTGGATACTGCTCTGTGCTGTGTAATGGTGGGAATCTAAAAACTCACCATTCCGTCTTTGGTAAGGTAATACAAAGCAAGAAGTGAAACACCAAATAAAGGTAGAAGAGTAGAAGACCAAAGACTTGATGCTCAGAGGTTAGAGGTCTGTATCTTATTAATGATTCTTTAAACTTGTCAGTTCAAAGGCATTCCATATTTCAAGAGACTAAAAATGTCTGTTTGCTTCAAGTTTGGACCTTTGATGACTCCGGTTCAATTTCAAGAAGACCCCAATTAGCCATCCATCAGAAATTGTGTTCTGCATTGATCTTAACAGAAAAAGGTCAGTGGGTGGCACCGCACATCCTGCTTGCCCAAACAGCCCCCTTGCTTGTGCTGCCAGTCCCACTGAACTCAGCCTGGCTTAGTAGAGCAGGATTTGTGGGAGGAAGCCAAGCAGGTCTGAGCTCTGCCCCTTGCCGGGGGGACAGTCCTTTCATTCCTCACCAGGCCCCTGTTCTTTCTGCAATACGATCAGGCACTTTTTCATTCTGTCGTGTATCTGTACCTACATTCAAAACGTATGAACTTGCAAAGGCCTGGGGACACAAGGACAAGCATATTGCTGAACTGAGCTACTGCCTCCCCTGTACCTTCACTACCATCGAAAAGTAACTTAAATAATAAATTTCAAGTTCTGATGTCTTGAGCTGGAAGAGCATTACAGGTAAGGTTGTTCTGCGTGAGCTGTTTCCGGTAGCATCACTCGAGGTCCATGGCACTTGGCATAGGAGAGGAAAGATCCCTGATCGCTCACAAGCTCGAAGCTGTTTGTCAGGATGGCAAGTGGAGGGATAGCTCTGAGAAGTGACTGTACCCCAGGTTTCCCCATCCCTTATGGGGTGGTGTTATGGAAGTATAGGGTGCGTAAACTCTGCTGAAATTTGGTGGTGGCAGGAGGGATTATGAGTGGTGTGTCTGCTTGGGAGTCTTGAGTGTTGAGGTGGCATGACCAAGTCTTGCAGGCTTTCCCTTCAGGGCACAGAAGAATGCCCAGAGGCATGGCAGGACATGCACCAGACCTGAGCCCTGGAAGCAGTGCAGAGAGCAGGAGAAGGTGAGGGACTCGGCTGACCAAGAAAATGACAAGCAACAGCAGATATGCAGAGTTACCTTGAAAATGCATAGACTTCTCTAAATAGGTAGTTTTAGAGGTTCGATTGTGGCTGGTCATGTGTAGGGTTATTATTAGCCTCAGTTGCAGCGAGGGAGCAGCTTTACAGAGAGTAATATGCAGTCCAGAGGGTTTCCAGAGAAAAAATAAAGGCATACAAGAGTAAACAAGCAATCTCAGTCAGAAGGCCTGGGCAGGGAGCACAGAGCAAAGGGCAAGATACTGACAGGGAGAGGGAGAGAAACTGGCAGGAGAAACAAACTCTTAGGAATGTACCTTTGCTGTGATGGTGTGAATACAAGCCAGTTAAAGGGCACATGGCAGACAGGAGCAGATCCTCCTGCTCAGGAAAGAGGGACAGAGAAGGTACCATAAAGTTAGTTTGTGAGATGCCTCCTGATACAGCACCTGTAGGAGTTTACGTGTCTGGAGAGGTGAATCCCAGATGCTTCTCAATATGTGGTGCTGCGGATCGATGGGAAGTTCACACCTGCCTCAGGTGCCCTTAATTAAGAGGTTAGACACACAAAAAAATGAACATGTGAAAAGTTCTCCCTTTTCAGCTAGGTTTTTCAGCCAGCTGCATCATCATGTAGACCGAGTCCAAAAAATAGCAAGAGTTTCGTTACATCGGGCAGCTGATGCACCCTTGAGCTCTCCTGGCCTTTGGCTCTCACTGATGTTTGGTATCAGGGGTGTAGGCAGAGGCATGAACCCATGGGTCGATGATCTGAACAGCGGAGCTGAGGAGCCTTTCTGGTAGACAGGAAAGATAAGCACTGCGGCTGCCTGGCGCTGCAGTCTAGATATCATGGTGTCGATCCAGCCCCTGTTTCAGTTTGGTTTTGTCTGTGTTGCCTTGTTACTTGTGTTCTAGATTGTCACTAACTCGACAGACTGTACAGATGCTGATATGCTGACAATCCTCTGCTCGCTCGGAGTGTTTTTTGGGTATTTTGTGGGAGCGTAATCTGAAATTCAGCATTTTAAGCCCCTCTTACTCAGTTCATGTGATGTCATTTTGCCAGATCGTTTAGAATAAGACTGGAGAGCAGAAGGTGGAGCCAGCAGGACATTTTTTGCTAAATTCAGACCTCCATCTGAAACTCCCCTTCTCAAGGGTTAATGCAAATGAGCAAATTGCTGGAGTTCTAATGGGCGTGTTCCCAGGTCTTGGAGAAACACAATCATGTTGAGTGTAAGCCTTGCCCACTGAGTAAGGTAGGCAAAAATCCTCAAGATTAAGTTCAGTGTTGCCTGACTCCTAGTTGTTTGTTTGTTTGTTTTTCTTCTGCTCAGAAATAAAAGCTTCAAGCAAGAATACGTGTCACAGTGGGAAAGCACTGCAGAAAGGTTTGTATATTAGTTGAGTCAACATAAAGAAGTGCATATGTAGGACAGAAGCAGTGAGCAGGCATCACCCATAGGAGTGCAACTCCTGTTTCCAAATGGATGTCTTGAAAACGCAGCTTTGCTGAGTTCCTGCAGGCTGTTGTGCTGTGGTGTTGAAGGCTGTGTGGTGGGTGTTGCCTGCCCTTGTTGGCGTGTGTGTTTCGCAGCCCCAGCTGTTAGCATCCCTGCAGGAACAATCTATGCCCTTGGTCGGCTGCAGTGCTGTTGTTCAGCTCCTGGCCTCACGCAGCTCCCAGACCTGCAGCTGGAAGAGCAGCGAGGGGCCAAGTTCAGATTAAACAGCCGGACTCGGAGGTAGTGTTGGCAAAACACTCTTTGGATACTGTTTACTTGGAGTAGCATGGTTTACTGTCTCTATTCAAGTAATGATGACTGTGAATGCCTGAGAGCACTCTACAAATACCTTAAACTTGAGGGAAGAGTCTGTTGAAACACTGGCTAATAAATTCATAGTGAAACAGCAAAAATTGTATTATCCTTCTGCATGCATGTAAAATTGTATTTCTCCTTTGCGTGTCAAAGCTGTTTCCCCTTAACGAGCATTTAATCATTCAGACAGGGCAGGAGCTTAAACCCAGTGCTCTTTGATCGCAGGTAAGTGCCCTAAGCACCAGGCTAGGAGTTGGTCTCTCTCCGTTGCTTGGTTAATATTTAAATATTACTGCAAAACGGAGGAAGTTCAAATGGAGATAAGATAGGAAAGAAGAAGAAACCCTACCCCACCCACCCCCCCGCCATGGCAAGGAAGTTGGAACTAGATGATCTTTCAGGTTCCTTCCAAGTAAACCGTTCTGTGATTCTAAGAGGTAGGAATTTGTCCCATGTACCCAAAAGTGTACTGCTGAGGACACTCCTCGGCTATGAAAGTGTAGATTTAAGTGCCTGGTGAGGTTTGGAGAGGTCTCTCCTCTCCCAGCTCGCTTCCTTGACAAATGTAAGGAGGCACAGTCCCCCAAAGAGAGCCTTTTGTAAGGCAGGCAGGGAGAGTTGTGATCTAGCAGAGAAGCTATGAGGATATCCCTTCCATCTGATGCTCTGTCACATTGGGGTATCAGCAGGACTGAGCCTCGCTGGGATTTAGAGTCCCAGCAGCTCAGCAGTGGTGGATTTTAGCTTAGCAGGTGGTTTTGCATCTGGCCTTTCGAAACAGAGTCAAACACCTGCATGTGTAAGCAGCTGTTGAGTGGTGGTTTTGAGGGTGTCAGAGCAGTCTAAATACTTACTGAAAGCAACATTTTAACACCTGAATCATCTTGTGGTGTTTAGTCCTGAGTGCTGACAGAATAAACCCCTTGCTGCCACCCATCCATCTGTTGCCTGTCCTGTAGGCATCTGTTTGATCTGTTGCTGGACTGGATGGCCATGGTTTGGGTATTGCAGAAACCCTTGTTTTAGGCACACAGTGCCTAGTGTCCTCACCGCTGATCTCTCTCTGTGTTGTTTTGCACCAGCATCTGTACCTTGTGGTTGCCACGTTTTAATTATTTGGTTTGGAATATCTCTGAAGAACAAAAGCGCTGTTTGGAAGGCCTCTGGTCTGTCTGCCCTGAAGTGGGTGCACAGATGTCTGTAAGATCTATCTTCACCAGACTATCTTGTGTGTGGACACTCAGTCAAAATCCAGTGTCGCAGAGGAAATCGCTCATTCAGGGGGCGTGGGGTGAGCAACGCAGCAGAGGGAAAAAAAGCGATGGAGACCTGAGATAGCAGCTATCCTCTGGCAAAGGAGATAGCCTTTTGGGTTTTTTTTTTCCCCTCTTGCAATAAGCTGGACCATGTTCTTGACATCCACCTACAGAACCTGTCATACTTCAGGAGACACTGAGACACGAGAGTGCTGGCTGAGTGAGATCACAGGAAAAAAGAAAAAAGATAAAAAGAAATGTTTGTCATTGTCATCTCTAAGTCAAGGATTGTGGTCCAGGACCAGTTGTTCCTAGGGTACTAAGATTTCTTTGGAAATTTTGAGCTCCAGCAGTCACAGAGGTACAGGAGGATCTTGGGAGATGAGGGTGGGGATTAGATTCTCTCATTTGAACCATGCAGAGCTGATTACGCCAGCCCTGGTTTGCTAAGTAGTTTTGCTCTTGCCTGGTGGCAAGAGATTCTGGTATTTGGGCTTTCCATATTTGTCTGCTTTCCCTTCTCCCTCTTTCCCATCAGCCGCTTCACGTTTGTGGCAGGAGGGGACAGCCTTGCTGCGGTTTGGTCGGGCTGGGCTGCGGGCTGGGCCGACATCCCTGTGGCGGGAGGTACTGCCCGGTCGGCCCCGTCAGCGGCCAGCAGAGAGTTGGGGCCCTGCACGGACACCATGTCCCAGAAGTCAAACTCTGAACCGTTCTTCAGTTTTGATACTTAAAATAGTTGCTGCTGTGAGTGCCAGGCAGCACGGTCCTACCATGTGCTTGGTGGTCTCTTCTTTAATAACATAGAATCGTTATGGTTGGAAGAGACCTCAAAGAGCATCAAGTCCAACCGTATACCCAATGCTGCCATGCCCACTAAACCATGTCTTAAAGCGCCACATCTAAACGGTTTTTTGAATACCTCCAGGGATGGTGAGTCCACCACCTCCCTGGGGAGCCTGTTCCAATCCCTAATGACTCTAACAGTGAAGAAGTTCTTCCTAAATAGGTCAGTCAAGGGTGCCTAATTAGGTGTCCTTTCATGCAGCTGTAGCTAAAGTCCATTTGGCTTTCTAGTTAACGTGTGAAGTGGTGTCATTAGCATTATTTGACAGCAAACTGTTCTGTGTTAGCTAGTACTGATACCAGACTCTAGGCTTATGGCTGTGTCCAACCTCACTTCTGTCAGTGAGGAAGACAGTGTGAGCCTTGCAAACCTGTCATCTTGGCCAGGCTTCTGTCCATACCAACAGCAATCTCTGAAAGTCTTCTGTAAAGCTGCTACTCAAGCTTTACGTATTTTTCACGTAAAATTAGTGCTTCATTTCATCACAGAAGCTCAGTGTGCTCAAGTCCTGGTGTGTGTCCTGTTACACACCAAGAGAATTGCGCAGGTGCGTGATCAACTTTGTCGTCAGCTCTTTCAAACACAGCCTTCCCCCTCCCAGATAAAACAGTTACTCAGAACTTCTCTATCCCTTGTTTGTCCAAACAAACTCATCTTTGTTAAAGCCATCACGAACTGCACCTCCTACCCCCAGCCATCCACATCTAAAGCAGCATTTTGTAGTGAGAAGGCAGATGGTGAATCAGGATACCAGTAATACCTGTACTATTAATGAGTTTGCTAATGTCCGCTCTGTACTCTTTTTCAGAAACCCTTCCTGCATAAGACTACAATGTGGGAAATTCTGGAATGTCCCAGGGTATGGCAAAAAAGCTAAATAATTTACTGTCTCTTCAGAATAAAATGGAAATGGAATAAAATCTCAGGTCATACAAAACAGCTTGGATACAGAGTTTAAACTCACAGAGAAAAGAGAAACTAACCATTTGCAGTAGCAGGTGGGGAGAAGGAACAGGGAGAAAAAGTCAGGTGAAGCAAGAGAGCAAAGATCAAAAACATCTGCAATGGCCTTTATATCCATATGGGATCTAAAGCAAGCCAGGGCTGCAGGAGCAGGAGTTGTTTAGACTCCAGAGAAGACCTGTGAAGAGCCACCGTTAGCTTGTGCTCAGCATAAACTGTATCTCCCACTACATTCCTGGTGGTGCACAGGACAAAGAATGGGAGTTCTGCAGATGCATATATTATAATCTGTAAATCAGCTTCAATTTCACTTGTTTCTTCTGAAATCTGTCCTGGATGTATGTTTTTATGTTTTGTTTTGGTTTTTTTAATTATTTACATCTTGTATCTCTTGTATTCAGATCCTATCACATGTAGTTTTAAGGTATTGTGATACACCATTGGCCATTCCTTCATCTCTTGATGGAAATCCCATCTAAAAAACTTAAAACCTAAGTAGCGTACTGCTACTGCTGTATAATAGCACCCTGTTTTGATGGTTCATTCTGCTCGTTTCAAGCTTTAGTGTTACTACTCCCAAAACTAAAGGGGAAAAATCGTATGGAAAAGGTGCTTGTTGACTTAGACATGACACAGAAATCCACGTCTCCAGATGGAGGCAGCCCTAGCTTGCATTGCAGCTCTGTGGGCCGTTGCCTGCCTGGCTGCCTATGAGTTGCAAGACCTGTGTGCTCAGTGGACTCTTCCACAAACATCTCTGCTGCTTTAAAAAATAGTGTGTCAAATGCAACCAGCAAATACAAGAGACCAGCTTTGCTGAGCAGACGATCATCACATGTCATCGGGCATCTCTGCCTTGCCTTAAAAGCCTTCTGGATGCACACTGTACCCCTGCTCTGCGACTGTTAAGTCTGTCATGGAAGCACCATCCCTCTGGGCTGGTGTCATCCATTACAGCTTTGTGACTGAGGGGAGCAGCAGATCTTCAGGCTCGAAGACAACCCCTGAGGGCCTGGAAAAGCCTCCCTCCCCTTCGTCTCTCTGCTCTGAGAAGTCTGGAGTTTAATGCATCCTGGTGCTGGGGATTATGCCTGGCCTACTTTCATATACACGCTTCCAAAGTGGCTGTGACAGCCTCCGCAGGCTTGTATTGCTGAGGTGGTGAAGCCATTTTCTGCCTCTGTACCTGGGGGCTTGGCGGCGAGTGCCAGTGGTAGCTTTTGTGCATCTGAGGGAGCACAGCCGCTCGTCTCCGGCAGCGATCTCTGCTGCGTTCATCATCCTGGTGCACAGCGGCTCTCCTGTCGGTAGCAGGGCGTGCCTCCACCACACCAGGCTCCCCGTGGCCTTCAGTCTGCTCCCCCCACTGACCTCACAGCTGGTTCTTCAGGGAATGCAGTGCCAAACGTACACAAGGGATCCTGAGCGAGCCCTGCCTTTCCTCAAAACTTTGTGGTTACACTGGATAACCTAAAAGCTGTTTCCCCTGACATATGAAATGGGTGTGCCAAGTAGTGGTGGTGGATGTCACGCTGTTCCCATCACGTTTCAGAGGGAATTCCAGTAACTGGTCTCCATTTTGTCCTCCTGTCTGCAATTCTGGGAAGAGAGGGGAAGTCCAGTTTCTCAAGGGTTACACGGGGCCAGATTCAAAACACTGCTTTTAGGCACCTGGGTTGGATACTACCATACCTAAAATGTAGATACTGCACCCCAAAGACTGTGATCCTTGTTATCCAGCCTAGGCACCTGATCTCCCTCTAGTAATTAGGCACTTCTGCAGGCTGAAGAGCCCTGAGATAGATGGTTGGAAATGTGGCTTCTGTGGATGGGGCAGGATGCCTGAGCTGCTGCCACTGCTCTGGGGTGTAAGTGCCTGACATAGAGCCATATACTAGATGCCTCCACACATGCAAGATGTATAGCACTTCTCCCACGTTCCCGGAGGGAGCTGGAAAGCTGTTCTGCACCTCCCACTGCTGCCTGCTTCCAGGAGCTGTGACAGAAACCGTGAGATAGATAGCAAAAGAGCAGCGCAAGTGAAACACTTGCCTCAGATGCCAAGGGCAGGCACTGGGCAGGGCAAAGCCAGGGGAGGATGGTGGGCACCGATGTGAGTGCTGTGTACAGCTCTTGATGATGCTTGGCCATGTAGCTGTGGTCGTGGCCTTCATGCACGTGTGAGCCTATGTACCATTTTAATTAATTTCTTTTATACAGGCAGTGGTTGTTCAGAAAGGCTTCCAACCATGTCTAAAAGCATACAGCAGGGAGCCAAGAAACCTGTTTATATATTAAAAAAAAAATAGCCCTGGATGAGGATGGCTGGCAGCTGTGCCTCCATTGGGCTTGGGCACCAGGCTGGCTTGGCTCCCTCTGCTCCCTCTGCATCCTTCTCCCCTGACCAAGGACCAGCATCGCCGTGAAGGTGAGGGAAGCAGCCGTGCTGCGGCTGCCCGAGGGGCTACTGTAACCTGCGCAGTCCTGCTCGTCCGGCTGCAGCTCTCCTGCGCGCTGCTCGGTCTGGGACGAAGCAGACGCCTGCCAGGGAGCACCATGTCGTTAGGAGCTTAAACTATGGAAATAGCCACATTATTTAAGAGAGGCTCATTAGGGCTTTCAGGGCACGTGGTGTAGCTACATCTCAGCTTACCTGATCCATCCTCATCCTCCTTAGCCTTTTGGATGGCATCAGTCAGTCCCTGCAGCCCACTTTCTCCTCCCCACAGCTCTGCCATACTTTCGGCCGCTGGTTGTCCTGCTGACACCTGGGCTGTCCATTCAAGCCTTTAGCCTTTTGTCACTGCTGTTGTGTCTGGGGAGGACTCCAAGGCACTCTTTCTTGTAAATGACTCCTGTTTTTGCAATCTGTAAATGTAAAGCAAGATTGCCTGTTGTTCCAAACTTCACAGTACCAAGAAATACTGGAGTTCTTGAGTTTCTTTCCAACTCTTCCAAGCTGGAAAACTCCTGCGATAGTTTTTATATTTCATGGTTGACTATAAATAGCTGTCACATAGCTGTCATTTATATTCCCTTCAGGAGACTCTTAAGAAAGGGAATTAAGGCATCAAACTGCAGTGGTGCATGATGTATGAGACTGAAAGCTTTCATGTGAACTTAAACGCCTTTGATTTCCATCTGTGCTGTGGACTAGGATCAGCCTTGCTGGTCAGGAGGCATTGGGTCTGTGCCTGTAGGCAAAGCCTGTGCAACCCACAGAGCTGAACTGCAGGGATGTGGGGTGCCAGGAAGATTACAGTGAGTGCTGTTCAATCCTTCCACCCTTGTTTTTAAAAGCAAAGGTGTGGTGTGGTTTAGGTTAAGGTGTTTGGCTTTTTACCATCTTAGCAAATGTCTATACTGATGGAGCTGTGAATAATGAAGTAGTTTTCCTGTCCTCAAATCAGCTGTCTAACAGACTGAGGGAGACCTGTACTCTCTGGAGCAGCTGGATTTCTGGAGGAAGGGAGGAGAGGGGGTCATGGGACTTCTCTCTGCAGCTGCAGCAGGTTGACTGTCTGTGTTTGCAGCCCTGAGGCTGCACCGCTTTCCCTGATCCCTCCCCACTCAGTTCGCCCTGGGCTGGAGTGACTTGTCCTAGGTGAAAGATGGTTTTTGGCCTCTTTTCTAACAGTTACGAGTTATTTTGTTCAGCAGAATAGAAGTGTCAGAGGAATAATACTGGCGCCTCTTTCCCAAACCGCTGTAGTGAGCTCGACATGAAAAACGTACAGGCACAGGCAGAGCTCATCTGTTGTTTTGACAGTCTTCGGGGTCATGTAAGGTTCTGTACCGGAGTGTGAGTTTCATGCGGTTGGAGGGGTTTTTGGCTTCTGCTGGAGGTGAGACTGAAACCTGATGAAGCAAGTCATCAACAACTCCACAGATGCTGGCACCATGGCAGGAAACAAAACCAGCCCTTTCCCCTCAGCAGTGTGTTCCCTGGCTCCTCGGCAAAGCTGGTACGTGCCAGCCTGCATTACCCTGGCCCCCTTAAATCTCTTGTCATCCTTTCCTCCCTGCAGGTGAGCGACCGTTCCCCTGCACATGGCCCGACTGCCTTAAAAAGTTCTCCCGCTCCGATGAGCTCACCCGGCACTACCGAACCCACACCGGCGAGAAACAGTTTCGATGCCCCCTCTGCGAGAAGCGGTTCATGCGGAGTGACCACCTGACAAAGCACGCCCGCCGCCACACCGAGTTTCACCCCAGCATGATCAAGCGATCCAAAAAGTCCAGCGCCGGCAGCACCTTGTGAAGGCAAGGCTGGCCTGGGGAGGGGAGCCGGGGGGGAGGCGAGCCGTGGCGAGGATGCAGGTGGCGGTGCTGGAGCACAAGCAACTGCTGTGGCACCGGTCGCCCTCGCTATCTGAAAGCACATGTAGGCGATGTTCAAAAAAAACAAAAGTACTCCATGCCCGCCTCCCTGTCCTCCACCTCCCCACCCTGTGCTGGAAACAGCGGTCTGGAGCAAGTGGACTGCGGGGTGAGAGGAGGGAAGGGATGGCCAGCAGAGGAGGCGACCACCTCCTGTAATGTAAAGCATTGATGCTGGTGTACATACGTCTGACTGGATGGTCTGGCCTCTGCCGCCACAGTAGCGTAACCCCAAGGTCTTTGTGATTGCTGTGTCATGATCATGTTTTGTTGAACAGTGTAATGCTGCTTGTATTTAGAGTTTGTTGAGTAAAACTGCTTTCTGAGTCACATAAATAACTCTCAGATGATAACTCCATAGCACATTGTAGAAGTGGGTTTACTTCTGTCTCAGAATGATCTTGCATTTAAAGAGACTATTAAGAGAAACATTACATGTTACTAATAGCGTCTGATTGATATACTGAGATAAGGTGAATTTATACTCAAGAAGGCCCATTAAAGTAAATGGGCCTTTTTAATTTTTCTTTGTATTAACTATACTTTTGAATATAAGCTGCACTTTTCCAGTAAAAACAGGTATAATTCAAGAAGATACTTAAAGCAAAAAATCCCTACAGCAGCTCAGTCATTTTCTGACCATATGTGTATTTAGCTTTGTTATTCACTTACCTGGAAAAATACAAGGC
Organism: Cariama cristata; assembly: GCF_000690535.1. NCBI lineage: Eukaryota > Metazoa > Chordata > Aves > Cariamiformes > Cariamidae > Cariama > Cariama cristata. Next base: position 17,497 of record NW_009622311.1, on the reverse strand, counting down.
AGCCTAGATAATGTGTCGGGGACGTGGGAGCAGAAGCATATGTCTCTCAGTTGATCCTATACTTTTAATTTGTCAATAAATACAGTACTGTACTATAGAAATGCCACTAAGAGTGCTTTATTCTGCTGTGTTTTGTTTGAATGGATGCATAACAGCAGCTACCATCTTTATAAACTGCTGCTTTTTTAAAGGCTTTTTCTCTTCCTACACTTGCCTTAAAGATTTATTCTCTTCATACCCTTGCCTAACTCCCGGGGAGTCCTGTGGGAGTTGTGTGTGCTTATGGAGAGAGTAGACCTTTCCTTAAGAGCACTCTGCTAATGGAAACAGCTGAAATTATTGTAAGGAGCACTTCAGAAGGGCTCTTGTATCTCTTGATCGCTGTTTCTGTAGAGTATGGGGGAAAACCATGAGCTAATTGGAAATACAGCACAGAAGGTGTGTCATAATGCTCCTTACGACATAGGTTTCTCTTGGTACTTTGTGTTGTACCCGTGTCATGCATGGCACGTCAAACACCGATAAAGGCAATATTACTTTTATTTTGAGGCTATTTTTTTGCTCTTTAAGAGGAGCAAAAAGATCACTGAAGGAAAACTTCTAAGTTGTGGTCATTAGCTGAGTATTGTATTATTTCTTTTTTTATGTTAAAAGCATGAACTGTAAGAGTTTATCAGTGATTTTTTTTTTTCCCTCCCCAGCTGCATAAGGGGAGAGAATTCTGTTTACACATTATTTTTTCCAGAAACATTCTTCTCCTGTTTGTTTTTTACCCTTTCCTCCAGAAGAGGAAGGGGAGGTGCAGCCCTGCTATAGAGACTTAGGGCCAAATTCATCTCGTGAGTAATCACACTGAAACCTAAAGTGTTTCCACCACAGATGAATTTAGGTAATCTTGTAAAATTCTGTACATAAAAAAATCTTGTTAGTACACCTGCAATTACAGTATCTTACTGTTTTACCTGATAAAAAGCTTGCTTCCTAGAAACGAACATAAAAAAAATCAACTCAGTAGAGTGTTTTCTTCTACAGTTGTATAAGGCTTTCAGCATTAGAAATCAGTTTGCATATAGTGTTTTTAACTGTGTAGTTCATGATAAATTCTGTCTGTAAAGAGAACTGCTTTTAAGGCATTGGGGATATTGAGCTGTCTGTGGAATAAAAAGGGAAGTGTTTTCTTCAGTGAAGACAGCAGGAAACCAAGCACACTTTCTACCTCCGTTTCAACTTTTTGAAACATTTATTTTAGAAACCAAACTTTAATTTCTGGTGTCCAAATTGAGTCGTAGGGACATACGTTCTTCCTAATAAAAATAGGTAGCATCAGTATTTCTATTGATCTAGAAATACAGAAAGTGTTCTGCTTACCAGTACTGTTAATGTTGCCTTGTTGAGTGGGGTCAGGGCCACATGTAGCCCAGTGAGATTCCAAGGCGCATGCGCATTCATCTTCATTCCTCAATGTGAAGATCACACAAAATTTCAAGTCCGTCCTGCAGTCTGGATTGTTGCCATTTTGCAGGACAAATGCAGCACTTGGAAAATTAAGGCCTGATCCTGTGAAATGTAAGACACCCTTACATCCTATCAACCACAATGGGAAGCCACAGCTGATAAGCAGCTACTAAATCAGTATGTAGATGTTTTGGTCACTTGGCTACCAGGATTAACCAATACATGGAAGTAAATGGCCAGATCTGTGGTTTCCACCTTGTGTATTTGGGGTAGAATGCACACTTAAAGAAATGCCGTCGTTCCTGCAAAGTCTGAAAGAACCCAGAGGCAGGCTGTACTTTGGTCCATGGGACAGTGGGACGTACAGGCATGTGTCGTCATTGCATGTGACAAGATCCTGTTCCTGAAAAAAACCTTCCTAAATGGCAACCCATTTGCTGTAACATATGCTGTATTTCAGCATTGGACAGACAGGATTAATGTGATTCATTAACCACTAGCAGAATACATTGGGGATAATCAGGTTTGGAGATTTTGTTTTATTGTTTTGTTAATTTGGGGTTTTGGGGGGTTTCTCTTTTAGTAAAAGCAAACAATGGCTTTAACACATAAACTGCAGGTTAGTTCTTTGCATCTTGAAGTTGTTTTGAACAGTGTTGCAAGTGTTGGAAAAGAAAAGGAAAACCAGGTTCTCTAATACCGTATGTACTTGTACTATTTTGGAAATACTGAATACTGCTGAAGTTAGGACAGCTCCTCTCCTTGGTTAAGAAAGCCCATTACTATAGAGAAGCCATGGTTTTAAAGGTGTAACATCTTTGAACAGTTTTTCGTGACCTGTATTACAGATCTGTTTTCAGTTTGCAGATGGACTTAGCCCAGCATACACCAGACTGGACAAATACTTCAAAATGCTGTTTTACAGACTAGTGACCTGTAACACTGTAAAATACCAACTTCCAACAGTTTAATCAGTTTTATTTTTGTACAGTATTCGTATCCTTTATAAGTTATTTTGCTGTCCTGTTTTGTAAATCACATGAAATTGTAAAAAAAAGAAAAGGAAAAAAAAAGTAGGCGTAGATGTTTTTGTACATATGTATATATATATATTGTCCAAATAAAGAAAAAAGGAATAAAAAAACCCCGCCTAATGTTGTTTTGAATGATTGGAGTCAAGCAGTGGTCATGTAAACCAGTCTGAATGATTATTAAAAAAATACCGCTGCATGTGATGAAATCCATGAGTTGAGTGGTATATGAACCATCTTCAAAGGTCTTGGTGTTGCTAGTCATCATTTAGCTTGGGTCTTATTTCTCCGCTTTTCCCGGGTGTTTTCACAGGTATTCCTTCTGCCACTACTGCAGGGAGATGGAGACACAACTTGCAGTGGGGGAAGTGTCCCCTTGCCAGCATGCTCCAGCTCCCACCACATCTCTCTCCCATTGCTTAGCGGCTTTTGAGCTCAGAGTGGTGCTCTCCCTCGTGCCGTGCAGCTGCTCCATGAGCTAGCGATGCTTCAGCTTGTGCAGCTGCATTGCTGCCTTGAGATTTCCATGGGTTTGGATGGCTTGCTAGTGTAAGGACAAAAAAAAAACATCCGCTCAGCTTCTGAAGGACGGAAAGGCAAGGAACCCTGTGCCAAAAAGCTCACTGACATTTATGGTCACTGACATTACAGTTGCTAAAAGCAACTACATACACGAACTAACTTAACCCGGTACGTGGGAATGGTGCTAGGATGTGACTGCAAGATGAGACCCTGAACCCAAGGGAACATGTAACCCTCCAGCAATGCAGGCAGAGATGGAGGTGTGGAAGTGTGCCATCTGCATCTGGAACAAAACTTGTAAGCAGCTTCCAGATTTGACTTGATGCTGAGTTGGAGTTTTCTGTCCTGGCGTTGGATGGCCAAAGGACAGGTACAACAAACTCAGCATAACGTTTTCTTTTTTTGGCTTGTCATTGATATTAGGAATAAGGGACACAGGGCTGTGGCACTGGCCTCATTTCCCTGCAATCCCATCATAAAGGACTTCCCATAAATTTATCATTCTTCACCTTAAACCCTTTAGTATTTGTCGCTAGTGCTGTGATTGGAACTGCTACCAAAACCTTCCTAGTGTAGAGAAGGCCTTAGCGTTAGGAGGATGTTTCCAGCCATTGAGAATTAATAACACTCTACAGAATAGTCTTGCCAGGAGTGGTGTAAATTTTGGCTGGAACAGGTCAGACACACAGACGCACAGAAGACTGGGTGCACCCCAGTGGATGCTGGCAGACATCAGACCCTGAACGTAGGCCAACTTGATTCAGGGAGCGCAGTTTCTACAAGGTGAATTTTCATTTCTCTGCTGAGGACAAAAGAAAGGAAACGTGCCACAAATGTATGTAAAAGTCCAGTTAAATGCCTGCAGAGTGGTTCAGAAAGCCGCATGCAAGGGTGGCTTTGTGAACCTGCCTGCTAGGGTGACTAGAATGACTTTCACCTCCATGGGAGTCTAAATCAATGTTCAGCACTTGCTCTTTCAGGTCTAAGGAGTCAGTGAGGTTTCCTTGCTGTGTCAGAGCTCCATAACAGCCACTACTTTCTCAATGGCTTTTGCTTTGGAAACAAAATCTCCTCCAGGTTGAGCTCCTCACACCTCCTAGCTACATCTGACAAATTACATCAACAATACTTAATGCAAAGTCACAATTGTCAGAACAACGTACTCACCCAAGTCCTCTTCAAGGGACTGACTTAAAAGCAGTGGGAACTTTCCCCAATGGCAAGAATTTTGCAGCTACAGTGCTTTCAGCGCCATTCTCTCCTCAACTCAGAAACTCCCTGTCCCCTAAAATACCTCCTCAAACACTTCCACAGGTATTATGGAAATCTTCCCATTTCAAAAAAGGAAGGTCTTGACTGGCATCAGTTCTAATCATTAACAGACACTTGTTTCTTTTATTACACACTGTATTTTTCCAGTTTATGTATCTCTATATGGAGCTCATGTATGCCTTTTGGGGTGAGAGCGAGCGGAGTCCCTATTGCTTTCAGATTGTATTTTTGAAATTGCTACAACCGTTACTTTTTTTTACTGGCTTGTGGCCCCCAGTTGGCAACTGACAAACATCCTATTACTTTTCCTATCAAAAGCCATCAGTCTTTGTTTCAGTATTGTCTGTTGCCTCTTCGGCCATATAACACCAATCAAAGCAACACCTGGATGTCTGCAGAGCTGAACACACGGTACAAAGGAAACGGAGGGTGTAAACCACAGGACTAGGAGAATCACTGAGCAGATAAGGACAGCTTACTACCCCAAGATCCAAGAAAGCCCTATGAGAATTCAGAACACATGCAGAAAGACACCAAAGAGGACAGACAATACCAGAGCACTCCTGACACTGTGCTAAAAAGGGGCACAGAAGTCTTAGGCTTTCCAAATGGCCTTTTTGTCCTCTTCTGGCTGACAGGCAGAGGGCAGAAAGACAGCAGCAGTAGTTTCAGGAGATGCAGGTGTAAGTTATGTCAGAGCTCCCTGGAGAGACCACATATAGTGGTTTGGGCTCTTCTGCTGTTACCCACTGCTTTGGTGGCCTTGAATAGTGTTTCCAAGTAGAAAATACTTTTGCGAGCCTATGAAAAGCTATGCATAACTGCTCTGTCAAAAAACACAAAGCCAGGGAAAAACAGTTGTGTTACTAGTCTATGCAATGGTGGTGGTTAAGTCACTGCCTCTGTTTTACTGGATTACAGAAAGACAATCCAGGCCTTACCTAGAAGCTAAGCTACATTCAGCTCTTATGTCCAATGAACCATTTTACTCAGGGGTATCATTTTTTAACTTCAACATTTCAAGGGGGACAGCCTTACTGTAAACTCCTTCAAACTGAAATAAAGGAGTTTCTGCCAATATAACTTACTCCAATAATTTTTCATGAGCATACTGATTTCTGGCATACTGGTGTTTAAAGAACTGCATACACACTGGAGGCTGTACCACTTTATACTGGCATCAAACCAATACATTTTATACAGCAAAGTGTATTTTAAATACTATAAAAGTTCTGACAAAAAAAAAATCCTTCATGAACAGCACAGTTGGGCTCAGAAGCAGACACAAAGTGGATCCAGATTCCTCAGCCACTGGGGTCCATAGAAAATTATAACATCAGTGACTTTTCACCTGGACTTTTAAGCATCATTGCAGCAGCACAGAGCGGAGCTGACCCTGTTGGAATGTCTGAGAGCAAGTCTCTTTGCACTCTTTGTGCTCATCATCCGCTTTGGATTTACTCTGTTTTTGTAATTCTTCAGGGAAACCAACAACAAAATCAACCAACCAAATATCCCAACAAAAAAAAAAACCCAACCAACCAGAAAACCCTTTGTTGTCCACGAAAAAGCTGTTACATGACCCAAGCTGAGTGCAGTCAAGATCAAGCAGCATAATGTTTAGTGTCTACAACTTTGGTTACAAATGGCCGAAGGGGGAATTAGAGACTTTTCCCTTTAAACTACATGATCTCAATAAGCGTAAAGCATGTATTTGCTTTGAGTCATCCATGCTGCATGTTACCTGGGCCATCTTCTGCTGTTCTTTTCCAAGGCTCCTTGATATCTACAGCCACCATCTTCTCAATTATCATCTGTTCCCTCCTTCTTGCTTCGAGTAAAACCAGCTTTGTCCACTACTGTGCATGGTTCCTTATCCCCAACAAAGTGAATTTTGTCATTCCTTTCCAGTTTACTTGCCATGTTCTCATTTCCATGCTTCCCAAAGAAGTTGCCGGTCTGCGAGCATGTGCCTTGGTCTTTTACAAATACACACTGGGCATATTTGCCAAGATTTCACGTAGCTCCAGGTGCGAGTTGATACAAATAATTTGCAATACTACACTCTAGCTAATGACATGCATAGCGTCATGTTTTGCGACTAACATACAGTTGTTAACCCCAGGTGGTGGCTCAGCCCCAGACAGCCACTCGATCACTCTCCCCCAGTGGGATGGGGGAGAGAATCAGAAGGGTAAAAGTGAGAAAACTCCTGCATTGAGATAAAGACAGTTTAATAGGGAAAGCAAAAGCTGCGTGCACAAGCAAGGCAAAATAAGGAAATTATTCACTACTTCCCATTTGCAGGCAGGTGTTCAGCTGTTTCTCCAGAAAATCAGGGCTCCATCACGCATAGCGGCTACTTGGGAAGACAGAACTCCAAATGTCTGTTCTTCCTCCTTTTTCCCCCAGCTTTTACTGCTGAGCACAATGTCCTATGGCATCGGATATCCCTTTGGTCAGTTGGGATCAGCTGTCCCAACTGTGTCCCCCCCCAACTTCTTGTACACTTCTTGTGCTGGTGAGGCAGCGTGAGAAGCAGGAAAGGCCTTGATGCTGTGCAAGCACTGCTCACTAGTAAGTAAACATTCCTATGTTACCAACAGTGTTCTGGTCATGAACACAGAACATAGCCCCGCACAAGCTACTATGAAGAAAATTAACAATATCCCAGGCAAAACCAGTACGACTGTCAAAAAAGCATTGGCTTAGCGGGGGCAACAGATCAACAGAAGGAAGACTGGCCAAGTGGGGAATTACTTTAAGAGCAACTAGGGAGCAGCAGAATAGTGGAGAAAAGCTGGTGGAATTTGGTGGAAAGCACAAAGATGGGAATTGCTGGCAGGGGATTGCACCATTGGGAAAGAGCTGAGCCACAGGAGAGGATGTTGGCGGGTAGGCTGCTATAATGCCAATTATCAGCTCTTTTACCTTCTGCCTCTGCTGTTGCTACTTGCCTTTTTTTTCCATGTTTTCCCTGCTGGCTTGCAACACTGCCACAGTGGGGCCTGAAAAGCTTTCAATGCCCAAACACATCTGGTTCCTGCACTCATCGCCCCTCTGCCTGTTTAACAGTTCAGACTTGTCAATGGCTAAAGTTACAGTGAAGTAAAATGAAGTACAGTAACTACTAAATCACCCCCTGCATACAAAACACTGCCTTTCAGCCAGGGTGTCCTAGTACCCAAAGGACAGCTGGATCAATGAGCCTCATAGGAGACACGTGGTTCTTGGCAAGCCTGGTCACTGAATCCAACAGCAGAGGAACATTCCTGCAATTTTCAGATGTTCAGGCTGGGACAGAGGGAGGATTTTTTCTGGAGCAGAGGTGGATTTAATTCCCTTCCCCATCTCCTTCCTCTCCAAATTATGATGTACCGTATCCTGGGTTTATCCTTAATTAGCAAGTTACTGGGAAAGAATGCTTTGTAACAAAAAGTTCTAGGAAAATTTATTTTGGACATTGTGTTTCAGTGAGTCAGAACTGAAAAGAGTAATTCTGGCTCCGAGTTATTTACAGTGAGGCTAGAGTTCCAAGGTTCCCCCCACTTCCCATGATGTAGCTCTCCTGCCAGACACCTCCCATCAGATATTGTGCCAATCAAATTGGAAGAAACTGCACTGCATCTTTCAAGAAGCAGGCCAAATAAAGACCAGAGAGAGGACAGGGAAATGATGCATGCAACATCAAAACAACTTCCATAAAATGACAATACGTTTTGCTGTAGACTTACTAGGTATCACTGAGCCAATACAGTCCTTCACCTCACTGTGGTGCTCCTTTCCCAGCATGGGTGGTGTTGAAGGTTGTGGGGTGCAGGGACAAGAGAAGGAAGTACGCACTGTGTGCAACCATCCCTTAGCCAGCCCCTGGGGACAGCCACAGAACCCCTGCTTAGCTTAGCAAACACTGAGCATCTTGAATTACAGATCTCCTTCTCACATTTCCTTCCCTCACCCAAGTAAACCCCACTATAGAAATCCATGGACAGCATAGACAGTTATCAGACAACACTTATGCAAGTGTTTATAAAATAGAATGACAAATTTCACATCTTGCATATCTGTTTGCTCTAACTCTTTGCTTTCAAGAAGACACTATGGAATGGCATAGGAATTAGGTCAGGAAGGTGAAAATTAAGGCCTCTTAGTAAGAGATGTTCAGAAAATTAAAAGGCCTTGCTAAGGGAACAAGCAGGTAACTGTAGGCTCATGGAAGAAACCCAAGTCAGTTTCCACAATCCAGAGGAAGCAGCATTTGAAGATGGTCCAGAAGCTTCGAGAAAGGAAGCATCAGCCTGACAGCTTAGTAACAGAAGAGGGGGCATCTTGACATGAACCATACACAAGAGCCTCCAGTAGGGTTAACTCTAAGTAAAATTCACTATCAGGCCTGGAGCAGGTGCCTATCCTGGCCTATAAAGAGCACCCACCATACTTCTCAGTAAGCATCCTACAGCCCAGACCAGCTCTGTGTGTCTCATCATTTCTCACTTGGAGGCTCATCTCTCCAAAGCCTGGAGAATAGATGTTCCCAGTCAGCAACACCCTCAACAGGCCTCATTTATTTTTCTCCCAATAAAAGGCTAAGCTTCATGTGAGCATGTTACAAGCACTGTAGTTGTGCAAGGTTCCCTCCTCATTCTAGTTTGCTACTTCACTGACTAAGCAGCCTCTCCTAGTTGTCAGTAACGTACATGCGTGACAACCATTTACAGTCATAAAATACAGTAAAAGATGATCTGTAAGTTCTTTTCAGTATTTAGTTTTTCAGAATCTTTTTATTTCCTACAGTAAGCCACAATCTCCATACTGCTTCTCTCTGTCTCAATACATGAGCACACACAGATGTTTGTCAGAACTGCAGATGGTGGTGGAAGATGATCTTTGGCATAGTCTTCAGCTGGTCTAAACAACAGGGAGAAGTACCTATTTTTGGAGAAAGCTCAATTTATACTTCAGCTGTCAGGACTATTTGGGGTCTTTCCACTTCTACATTTTTGAGAGGTCCTGTCTAGGAAAAGTTGTATACTGCATGTATATTTAACCTAAACTCCCACTCATCCCCCTGCTCCTCAAAGTTACACTGAAATTAATTCCATGGGTTTTTATAGCAAGAGTCCCTGCAGAGCTGAACAGCAGTAGCTAAGCATGAAGAACAAGAAGAAAGCTCATAGCACAGAAGGGCCCTATACATGGGTAAGGAATACTAAGTAAGGCTGTACCTACACTAGGAGACTCAGTGTAGATTTTCATTGTTGAATACATGACCCAGTTCAAAATACTTCCCTTTAAGCCAGGTCTCTTGTATGTGGACATGACACACCTGTTACTATCAGGAACATGTGTACAGGAGGCACACAGTCATGTTGTACAGCGCCTTTGCAAATAGCAACGGCTGGTTTTATACACAAAGTTCATTTCAGGGTTCTTTTCTAAAGGCTTCAGCTAGCAGAGCTGCTGGATAGTGAAGCTCTATTGGTCAGTAATGTAGCAGTGGTAGTTACACTGTCTGGGGGTAAGTTAATATCCATGACATTGTCATATTAAAATTGTAGCAAGATACATCAAAATCAGGACCTTCACTTAATAGCTGACAGACCTCCAAGGAAAAAAGCAAACACCTACAAGCCTGTCATCCTCTTCACTTGTGCAGCATGGCAGGCACATATCCAGAAGACATAATTTTTGAGACAGAATCTGAACTGCATCCTCTTGAAGTAAGTCAGACTTACATTTCATACCTCAGTCTGCAACATGAGAAAGGAACTGAATTCCTTCTAGGAAGAAATCTCACAAAGTTCTAAGATGACAGCATTAAGAACACTCAGTGTTGTCTAGCCATAGAAGAATTGAGTCCTAACACATGTTCATGTAAGTAGTTTCACGTATGAAGACACTGAAAACAAATTGCACTTTTCATATAGTGATCCTCAGAGACTAAACAGAATATGTTTTTCCATTCAATAAAAAACAAAATCAAAACCAACAAAACTTAAAAGTTTAGGGCTATGAGAAGCCAAGTATTTGGAAGATCAAAGAACACATTTAAAACCCAGATCTTGCAATACAGTGGTGACACACAGGCCTATAGCCTCAATTAAGTCAAGGATACTCTGCCGGCCCACTCAATCCCTGGACTACAGCCCAAGTTTCCACACTCTTAGTTCTTCTGTCTAATATTTGTGTATGGACACTAATCCTTAGGGAACTTATTCCAGGAACTCATTTCACAGTCAGCATAGCTCCACTGATCAACAGTGGCCTGTGATGTAAGAATGTGTAGTTGTCTATTCCCTTAAAGGCTCATCTATTCAAAACAAGAATTATAAGTACTTAACTTTTAATACCTGAAACCTTCCAGATCCTAGCTTACATTTTGCAGTGGGTTATTTTATTTCTAATGTTCTAATGTAAAAAAGCCTGACATATCAGTTCCTTTGGCAAAGTTCATTGATAGGATACTGTTAAGAAAACTCCCACTCAAAATCATGTGGACACCAAATTTTGTATAAAATTCTGTTGAAGGCTGACTACTCCCTGTGTGAAAACAAGGACACTGCCTATTTTCAGATGGCGTCCTGGGACTCAATCATTTATGGGCATTTTACATATCAATCGTAGTTTCCATCTCTTTACAGATCATACTCTTCACAATTTACTATTAATTTTTTTTTCATAGTTAACTAAATAACCAAGACTTTATTTTAGGTGTTCAGCATTCTGTTGATAATATCTCCTTTCAAATGCTTAACAGCTATGGCCAAAACCCTACTCATGAATTTTATGGTTATCTGTTGAAAAGCCATAGCGTATACAATCACACCAGTGCAGGTGAACCCTTGTAAAAAGCCTCCCATTTTTAACTTAGACATGAAATCAGCAGGACTATTTTCTCGATCTATCACAAAAAACATATCAAATTTTACTTTAAAACCCAACAAAAATTTATATATTGCTCAGTTTTACTTCTGCAAGCTATCTCATGGATTCAAAAACACCTGGCTCTCTGTCAGTCTCCTTGCTGAGATAGACTTGCTAGAAAAATAAAGACCTTATCCTTCCAGGAATACAAAATGGAATGTTAGCTCAAAAATAATGAATAACAATAATAAAGTACATTACTCTAACAATACTATATTCTTTATATTAACTTCAGGTGTATTTTCACAAAACAAAGACCAATGCACAGCTACTTACAAACCATTCTCTTCCTACACATCAGCTTCTTCATTCGTTCAAAAAGTTTCCATTTCAATAGCAAAAGTCTGGAGTACATCCTTAATTGCATTAAGGGAACACTATTTACCAAAAGCAAATCCAATTTTTGGAAAAAACAAAATCCAGACATAGAATTAGTTCCATACAACCTAGAAAAATTAACTGTACTTCTGATGCTACATTACTGATAAAATAGCAAAATACAAGAAACTTCCTTTTTATTTAAAACTAATAATTGAGAAAAAGTAAGTTCTTTGGAGAAAGAGGTCGCTATGAAAGATCTGGAAAAAAATCGTACACTTCAAATCTGTTAGACTTTTACACAAGTTTTAGGAATCAAAGTTCTTAATCATCAATTCTTTGCAGGTTCTCATCTTCACAATTTCTGAAGTCTTGAAATCCAGATGTTCCAAAAAGTTCTACAAAAACATTATATATTTTTTATATACATATATACGCATCACTGTTCATCCATCCTTCCAAGTCGCCGCCGTCGCCTACAGAATGCCTTTAAATTCCACTTGTTTGCCTCCAACATAAAAGGTCCATTGTAGACAAACAACACTGTCATCTTGTCATTGTAAGTGAGATTCTGCAGGAGCTGGTGAAAAACACAAAACCCAAAGTCAAAACAGCTAGAAGATATGTTCCCCTTTATCTAAAAAAGATGAAGGAGATATACATAAAGCCTTAGATCTCAAAAGGTCAACAAAGCAGGATTATAGCCTTTCTGACAGATGACGTGTATTTGTTCCCAGAAAGCCCCCAAAGAGACTCCACTCATTCTTCAGGCAATTTTCATGCTTCACTATTCTTACTACAAGAAAATCTTCGTATCTAATCTGTACCTTCTTGCTGCAAATGAGGCCATTACTTTTTTGCCATATCCACAATGGACACAGAATATTGGTTGTTTTTCCTGTTTCGTCAAGGCAGAGCAGGAGGTAGAGTTACATGGGCACAATTATGTCTCTCTTCAGCGTCGTGCTCCCCTGAGCAAAGCAATTTCCATTAGTGGAAACCCAAAACCATCAAAACTTCTTAAAAGTTGCACTGCTGTCTTCTGGAGTAACTCCAGCGACTGTACTACTTTTTGGAAGTGTAGCAGCCAAAGCTGGACATTTACCATAGTCCAAACCCTGTCAGGCACAAGTCGAGCAGACTGACAGATGTCATGCAAGCTGTAGGGTTAACTGCAGTGCTCAGGATGACTTTTTACAATTTACTTACAATCGATGCTCAACTCGTCATCCACAGTAACTTCTCTCTCCCCAGCCATTTAGGCATTTATGCCTTAGACCAGATGCTGTTGTTGATTTTTCCCACTTAAATAACAAGTTCTATGCTTGTCCGTGCTGAAACGCATTCCGTTTTCAAATAAAGTTACCTAAGATAAGATTGTTTTGAATCCTAATCTTTCTCTGCAGCAAAGAAGCATTCACTCCCAACATGGTGATTATTTGCATGTTTAATAAATGTAATCTGTTTCAGCATAGATTGATATTAAAAGTACTGATATTCAAACCCAAGACTCACTTCTAAGGAACACATTCAGTTAATCTACTCATTCTGCAGAGAACCACAACTATTCAGAATGCAATTTTCCTAATCAATTCTACTGCATATTAATCTATACCTCTTCCTCTCTGTAGCTTGCTTAAAAATATAGCTGAGGAAAGTGTCAACATACTGAAAAAATTCCATGATAACAGTTTTCCCTGTATCCACTGGACAGATACACGGAATTTAGCTTAGTATGACAATCTGTCATACTTTCTAGTATGTGATTTCATACTTGCTTTCTAATAAGTGTTGACATACAGTGTAGGCTCAGGAACTGCAGGTAAGCCACTGGAACATGAGAGTCTGACTTTCTCCTCAGCCTGCTTTTTACAGCCTTTTAATTATCCTATTGCGCCGCCCTCAAACTATCACATGGGCTAAAACCTTTACATGAAGTGCTAACTCAATGATGTTCTTTGTGGTAGGCCGTTACAACTTCACCACATTAAAACTGTGGTGATCGCCTACTTGCAGTGATCCACAGAGAGAGAGCGAGAGGAAAGAAGACATACATACCTTCAGCCACTTCTTCATAACACCATCTCTTGCTACTGAATAGTGATGCAACACATTCCTTGATCTTCCTCTTACCATAATGTAAAATGGACTTTTTTTTTTTTAAGCCTCAAACTTCTCACTTTTGCTTTCTCACTTTTACTCTGATCTTTCTGGTTAGCTCTGCACACTTGATTTTCCACCTTCTCTACTCCTAGTAATCTGACAATGAGCACAACTTTTAAAACAGACTCGGAACCCCTGACAGTCATTTTCTACAGCTCCTTACACGTGGGAAGCATTATCATTAGTAGAGCTATCTCTATCCTTTCAAAGTCCAAACCATTCTCTTATTTCTCAAAGTAGGAGAGAGCACAGAAAAGCAGATCCAACAGGGAGACAATCGCAAGACGACAAAAGGGGATAGAAAACACATAGAACAAGAAAGAAGTAATGTGGACAGGAAATGACCAAACTGTGTGCAGGTAAGTACACTACAAGATCAGAAGGAACAACAAGCATCATCTTCCTCCTACTTTCAGTCAGGTAGACGCTGCAGGTGGCTTTTCTCAGGTCCTTCAACTGCTATTTACAGAAGGGAATAGCACATACCAGCCAGATTTTCTAAAATACAGTGAAGTACAAAATGCAGGAGAACCAATATCTTAAAGATCACATAGCCCATTACTGAATGCTTGCCTCCTTGGTGTACAAGTAACCTTTACTGGTTCAACCTGTCCTGGATCAAGCTGAGCATAGCATTAGCCTCTGTTAAAGGTGTAGGTGAACAGCCACCCTACTTACTAGTCCTTTCAAGCCACTGCATCACATCACTGCATCACCTAGTTAAGTCAATTATAATTTTTTTAAATTTTAACAGAAGAGCACAATTAAGCACTGGCCATTCTTGACCAAAAAGTCCTCTTCAAGCCATTCTCCATGGAGCATAGCACTGACCTTTTCTGAGCTTGTAAGTCTCAGATAATTACTTGAATAGTTTTCCTCCATTAATGTGGGACTCCTCTAGTTCTTCCGACATCAGCAGCACTAGCCTGTTCCAATACCGCTATCTGACTTGTTTGGAAGTTGGTCTCTGCTACAGTCCCAGTTCTGTGTAAGCTGGAGGCATTACGTTTGACGGCCTTGCTACATGGTACCCTGATTATCCACTGGTGGATCCAACTTGTGATACTTCCACAGAGGCCACAATTCCAGAACGTGTTTATGATGAGATGAGCCTTGGTGTTAATTGTCTGAATTCCTGCCAGGATTGTCCTTAAAAAGGACAAATCCTGTCACAGTTACCCTTCAACATTAAGTGCTTAGGTAAAACAGAGATAAGTTATACAGTGTTTATAGGGAACTTATCACACAAAACTAAACTCTCCTACGCATTAAACTTATTTCATTTTCCACCACGCACCTTTGGTGTAATAAGGAAGTACTGAGATGTGCTTTCTTTACAAGCAGTTTTCACAACCATTTCAAAAACTCTTCTCTCATTCATTGGATCCATTCCCTAAAGGAAAAAAATAAAAAAAGTTTGTTTTCTCCACTATGTCATAAGCATCTGTATAGTAAGAGGTTACATACTGCACTATTGATCCTCACCTGATTTATTTCATCTACAACCCTGAAAGGACATCTGTTGAGTTCCTGTAGAGCCATCAGGTACAACATAGTAGAAACACTTTTTTCACCTCCACTCTGATGATATGGATTCAATTCATGAAGTTCGGTGCTACTGTGGAATTTGACTCTAATGCGAATCCCATACTTGTCGTAATCCTCCTATAAAAGCCAGTACCTGTTAGACTCAGTTTCTCTGTGTAACAGCTTATTTGATAATGACGTGTAAATTAAAGGAAATTTATGTCAAATGTTCTACAGGAGTCTATGGACTACTCAGGTTCAACTTAATATCAATATATTAATTCTGTTTCATATATTTTCCTTAACTCTGGTCTACGCTTATTAGATAAAGAATTTTCAATACCACTATCTCCCCGTGATTTCTCAATTTCTGAATCCCTGGTAAGAAAGACTTCATAGATATTAAGAACATAGACAAGAAAAAAAGCTCTTGGCTAGAAAAAGGAGAAAGCAATGCCCCAATAAATTCCATTCATTGGAAAAAATGCATTAGAGTACATGACGCTATCAACTTGAACAGTGAGGTGATGGGGTGTGGGTGTGTGTGTAGGTGAAGATCCCATCTGAATCTCTTCAAGTGCAAGCAGTCTAATTAAATCTTTCACTTTTCCTCTACTAGCAAATTGAGATACAAAGGCCCTAGAAAATCCACCATGACAGCAATTTCTCTTTCATACTCAGTCAGGAAGGATTCCTGACACACAAGGATTCCAACCCTGGCCTTTTCTTTAACAGAAAACTGACACTTGTCAGCAGTCTGAGTCAATGATGCATAGGTGTGGGGATAACAGATGTAGTTCAAAATAAGGCCCACACAAGGAAATACATTCACGATTCAAGGGACAAAAGAAATCTCTGGAATACTTGCTTTGGAATATTTCAAGTTCAGGTAAACTCAGCGCAGGAATGGGAATGCAATCCCCAGCGCAGAAAGCCCATACTGATTGCTTACCATCTGGTCTATATAAGACAATCTTTATATGCACGTGTAAGGGACAAGGCCCAAATGACTGCACTGTGACAACCCCCAAGAGAGGGTGGGATCATGGGGAGAGGCCTGGTGTCACTTCCCTTGTCTCAACCACTCCTCAAGCAGGGGCAACAGAAGGTTCCAGGAGTTGAGGAACCAAGGCCAATACACAGAGGCACGCCAAAAGGGGAAGTGCTCTTCCTTCTCTTGCTATCCATGTCTCTACATCAAACACTCCCATTGCCAGATCCCATGCTGGATCCAGGATGGGCGATATCTCTCTCTGCCCCCGCCAAGGAACATCAAAGTTGTCAACCCATGCGAGGCTTACCGTGAGTTCCCATAAAGCCACAGAGCTTAGGCAGATATAACTGTAAGAGTGTCAACATATATAAGATATTTTGCTTTGTTGAAATCTCTCACTAAAGTTGATGTTTATGTATGGACCTTGAGTGTTATCTCACCTTAGTCCACACCGAAAGGCAATTTGCAAATCTTAATCACTCCCCATTTCTCATAGGTGAGATGTGACAGCACCTATCAAGTTAATGAGAGCCATAGGGAAGATTGAAAAGTTTCAGGAATATGAGTTCAAGGAGGTCTATCCATATTCACTGTGGAAGCATAAATCCTGCACTTGGAGTCATCGACCCACATTCTTCTGATAACACATCTGTAATGCTTACAGTAGAAGAGAGGAGTGGAATGATTCCCGATTGTTACTCACAGAATACTTCTAGATTTAGAAAGGGCAGTTGTGGCAAAGAGAGAATGAGGAGCCCATCCTGCAGAAGCTGACACATGTGAGTTTGGTTCAGATTGCCACACACCACAGCTATCAAAAGGCAAATGAACCTGGATGACCTTGCAAAGCAGAGCCTCATTGCAGGGCTAGCTTTTATGAAGAACAACAAGGTCTAAAAGCTACCCTGAAGTAAACAAGCCATACCATCTTAAAGTCTTAAAACTGCCCTGAGGAACTTCAAATCTGTAGGAACAATTGTCAGCTTCTTTGCTACCTTCAGGTCTTGCTTTGCGATGAATAATGTACACACCAGATAGCATCTAACATTGGAGAGGATCTATCAAATCCTCTCAGATCAGCTAATCTGCTAAATCAGAAGAACAAGCCATCTTTTGGTATTCCTGGTGTTTTACTACACCTGCAGGCAGACAAACATCCTCTGGACTGGAAGGTGTAAGGTCTTACACTGGTATTTACTTTCATATACTACAAACCTCTCTGGTGCTTCAGGTATACCAATATTATAGAAATACGGAACTCTGAATCATAAAATTGTTATGGTTGGAAGAG